>NW_019214190.1:23068-38490 GCF_002532875.2 Varroa jacobsoni | reverse complement strand
ATATCCGAAACTCATCTGACTTCATCTACTTTCACTGTAGATAGCCCAATATATTGTTAATATTCGGTATGCTGGTATCGTATTTGCTTCGTATATATATATGTGTATTTAGTTTCAATTATGGCTTTTGATAGCATACGCAGACTACATTGTTTGCAATGAACAAGACGAGCTTATTTAGGTAACTGAAACTGTAGCTTAGTGAGATTTTCAGGCGAAATGAGAATACGTACCCGAAAAAACTATGTGAGTCGAGCACCGCTTGCGTCTGGTAGCCGTCAATCGTGATAGCCAGTTAGTAGATTCAATATGTTTCAGATATATAAACTATCAACTTGACAATAGGTATCAAAAAGGGATATTATTTTAAGAAGCTTTTTTTGTATGACAAACATTACAATAATACCATCTTTAGAAAATAATGAGGCTCTATTTCTATATTTCCTATATGCAATTCTATTTTTAGATATGACACGGTAGGTACTTTTATCCGTATCTATCGGGATAGGGTCATTTTCAAAATGACCAGGGCCGCCAACTCGCAGTGGCCTTCGGAAAGCGAATATTTCGGTTTGGCTGCTACTGGACCTTTACAACGACAGAAGCGATTTTTCGAGCCCGCTCAGCATCTCTTCGTTAGACCTTCAGGCCCAGCTAAGGCAGCCGTCTATGGGACGCCATTAGAAGATGATCGAGAGACTTCCTCCCTATTCGTCCCAAATCTCTCAACGCTCAGCCAGGGCAAAGAAGTCTCCATGTTGTCCTTTATTGGCCGACTGCCATCGAGGCTTTCTTCGCCAGCGGTTAGCGAGCCTTGCAGTCACCTTAGCTGTACCTTTCGCAGCCGAATCCGTCTCCCGGCTCAGACGGTAGACGGGTAGCATACTCTAACATTTCCTCCCGGCCTTAGTAGTCTCAATCCCCTGTTCGTTCCTGTGCGTTTGCCACCGCCATTATCTCCTTTATCCTCCGGACAATTTGGTGAGAAGAGAGAAGCTATTTTCCCACCACCACCCTTCGGTAATTTATCCCAAGCTAACTAGTCCCTATGAGCCTATGACTATGTGAGGCTACCGCCGACCTGGAAACTGCCTTACGAAGCAGAAGACAAGGACGCGCCGAACGCTCTGTAGTTTTGCAAGACAGAGCAAAAATCTGACAAAAGCCGAGAGGTTCAGAGACTACAAGACAAGCCATATAATCAAACTTCTTTCAGGTCAGGAGGAACCCAAAAATAACAACGCAGACAGAGATAGGCCTACAAGGTCCCAGCTCACTTTTATGGTTCAATTCAAGTCGTCTGCTTTTTCGTGGCTCGTACTGAACAGGCCGGGTCAACTAAGTGTGGCGGCCATCCTTGCAACCAAGCCGATGCGACGAAAAAACGACAGGTCTGCTCCTTGTGAAACGCGTAAAGTGGTAGGGGCGCTCAATGTGCCCTTATGGAGGGCAAGGGTATCATTTTGTTAAAAATGAGAGGAATTGGCCGTGCAGAAGGGAAACAAACAACGAGAGCGCAAAATCTTAGAAACGAAAAGGCCAAAAAGACGCCTGTTATGTCGTCTCCGCTTGCGAAGAATTCAAGAGGGAACAAACAGAGGTCTCGTTTCGAGTGCTGCTGACGGTAGAAGTGTTCCATTAAAGCCTCCCAGAGAAAACGGCAAAGACACGATTTATCTTTACTATGAGATATTATAAGAGATAATCGACTGTCGTTGTTTAGTCGATCTAGACAAATTTTGCTCGTTGAATCCAATAGGCACTACATTATTGGATATGATGCCAATCTTTCTTGTTAAACGTTGTTTTAGATCGATGTTCGTACTGAAAGACATATATAAAAACGACCTCTAGGGTTTAGCAACAGTGTATGAGGGCATAAGGAACAGTGTTGAATTTGTTTAGGTGATAATGACAGTAATTATTTGTTATAAAGATTCTAAAAAATCTGAAAAGGAAAAAGTATACAGAAGGACGGCCCCCACATATTTCGCGTGAACCTCAGGAGTCTAGCCAGACGGTAAATGAAATAGGACGCCTCCTTAAAAAGGCGAACGAGGATTATAAATTTAAATAGTCGATCGTTGGTTTCGGTTTAAAAAGTACCCCATAGAGTATAACTGTGACGTTCAGTTTTACACCTTTCGTTAGCTTGTATTTTTGACGAAAATTTTTATCTTAAATTTACTCTTGGGTTATCTCCTAGACTAGATATGTCACTCGATACTGTATTATCCATAAGATGTAGCTTCAAAAATAAGGCTTACAATTTTGATGAAATTCACAAACCATGCTTCATGCATATATATATATTATATAGTCACTCCACGTCAGTTGTTTTTAAATGCCACGTGCACTAAGCAAGTTGCTGAAGTTGCTAGACAAACGTAGTCTTGGCATCTTCACGAGCGAGATCGGCCGAAGGGAAGATCCTCCTAACTGCGTCTGATCCATACGCAACCAAGAGTAAGCGTGGACGCTAGTGCAAACGGGTGGGCTACTGGCAGCCGTCAACAAGACTCAGTAAGGCAATTAACTTCTCTCCCCTCCCTACCCAGTAGGTGTCCCTGTTCCGCTTTCTGCGAGCTCTCCACCCCAAACTACATGTAACAAAAGCTCTCGGTATGACGTTGGAAACAGTAACAGCAGCAATAAAAAAAAAAGTGGCCAACAATGCCTAATCGTATACGAAGCTAGATGCAATAACTCATTTAAATAGATTTTTTTTTTTATAAAAAGGCCTATCTGCGCGAAAGAGTTAGCCAAACAAACGTACTTAACCGACGCTCCGGCGTCGTGTCGTATACAAAATTCCAAGTAGCCGTTACTTTTGGATACAAAGCAACGGAACGAGACAAAAAAAAAACAACGAAAAAGATAAGACGATCAAGAGTCGACAATAATTATTCGTGCTAGTGTTGACGGCGATGCGCCGGCGAGCGGTAGACTACCGTTCCCAGCCGGCCAATCGTCCTATCTTCGGTAGTTCGTACAGCAGCAGCAGGCAGCTTCATCCGCACTGTCCTTACTGCTGAAACGCTCCCTCTACGTTTCTTCTGCTCGTTTTTTTTCGTCTGTCGTTCTAACGATTGCCGCGGCACCATCGAACCATCTCTGTGCAAGCATCACTCCTTTTGGGTGGCTTGGTTAAACTACGCAGCCGGTGGCGCCATCTTTGAGCAGCTCATGGCGACCAGGGGAGGGGCTAACGGTGCACGAACGTCTGTTCACATTCAAGCGAACGGCCGAACTCTGACGACGCAGGAAACAAAAGCGGTTTTGTCTGCTGACGCTGTCGAAATGGGAGAGGCGAAAGTTACGATATGAAACTTCGGTTCGTCTTTCGTACATAATAATAATACTAATAATATTTTTACGTACTCCTTGTGACGTAGAGATAAAACTAAAGCCGAAAATAAGTTGGGGCAAGAGGGGTCGACCTTTTTGAGAGAAACGAAAATTGTGCTAGATTCATAGCGGTTCTAATTTTTTCTTATCTCTTTGGATGATACACTTTTTTTTTATAAGATGTATGTTGCCTGTTTTCGGCCTATTTATTCGTGTAAACATATTTTAAGTGATGAAAAATGTGCGGAGCGGTAATTTTATTACGGTGCCGTCCTTACAAACTTGAATTATTTTCTTTGCATACTGTTTACGCTAGCATTTCGTAGTCCAATGCGTATCGCGAATAGTGGTAAACAAGCAAGTATACCTACTGAAAAATCTTTTTAAGCACGGCATCTACTGAAAAACACACAAACCGACTTGCGCGATGTCAGACGGACCAACTATTGTAGAAACCTTGATGTCAACAGCACTAGAAAATACAGTATCGGCTTGTTAATCCCGAATTATTTTATCGGTCAATTGCTTATGAGAACTAAAGCTTCATTAAGCTCTAACATCCCTCATCATTGTACAATTAAATGCCTTCGACAAGATGACATATACTTCTATCCGCTGAAAAAATTCAATAATTTCGTGGCACATATTGTAACCTCGACACCTGGGCGTTGTGTGATCTATCGAGAAACAAACTAAACATACAGTTGATCCTATAGCAAGCGTACGTAAAACGTTGTGCGGCGCTTGTGTTGTTTCTTCGAAAACACTGCAAGCTAACTATCCCTAACAGTTAGAAGCTTACGTTCTTGGCAGTGTTATAAATGTGCCGATACGAGAAGTGGAGGTGACAAAAACGTCATCGATGATAATCGTACCCACAGCAAAGGGACGATGAATTAATTCAGGAGTTCAGCCGTTGCTTTTTGACCTGAAACGACTACTCAGGAGTAATTGAACTAAGCTACGTAGAAGCTGCTAATGAAAGCTCCGCGATACGGCCCACATATTTATAGTTCTCATGATACTGCAATCGTAAGCGTTGTTATTATTGCACACAGCAGCAAAAATTCTCTTTCTTTTTGCTATTTAACTCTTGTTAATGCTTCTGCTATTGTCTTCGAAGGCGCGCATATTGTACATACACACACAGATATACATAGGGCAGGCGATCTGGAAAACCTTTGAGGGGACGGGAGTATTCCGAGGTTCAAAGCCTCTATACGGGGTTCTATTATTGTTTGCACAGCGCGTCCAGAACGGCCTTCTCATGGACAGGAAGATCTATCTCTGGTTGTTTAGCTAGATTTCTGCATTACGGCTATACCGCGTGGAGAATGTTGTCTGCCCCATTAAGTGTATTTCCGGGGCAGCGGGCATTGAAGAAGCTATAGCAGGATAGCCGGCCCGAAGAGTTACTACAGCTTCTTCGTAGGACGGCCAACTGGGGTCGAGCGGGATATATGTCGAGGCGGCCTTTTTGGTAGGCTTAGCCGAGCCGACTTCAGGGGTCGCCCTTAGCTATATTGTCGCTCAGCCAATGGTCCCCTTGCTCGAATACTAAGCCCACCCGTCTCACCCCAGCCACGCTGCTATCCTTTGGGACAACGTTTGTCGTCTGAGATGAGCACGGACGTTGGACTCGGTTTTCGCTTTGGTGTTGTCCTTTTTTCTTGGTCGATCCTATTGCGCTATCGCGTAGTGAGCAAGCTAGCTAGCTGGCTAACCTTGTTGTGTTGTATCCTTAGTAATGGAGCTATCACAGACAATCGTCGGAGCGGGTTGGCCCTGGGATGCCTCTGTGGGGCATTGCTAGCTGCGACAACCATATCAGCCCTAGCAGCGATGCGCCAATGAGTGGCGTGCTGACCAATCCTCGGGGAATTGCCTCCTTGGCTTTGGTGAAAAAAAAAAACCAGCAGAGAAACGACTACTGAAAGATACCAATGGTAAAAATGAACATTCTTAAGAGATCCCCTTATTTCAGCCGTGATTACTATAGCTGAAGCCCACACATCTGCAGGTAGCTGTTCGTTGCGTCGATATAACAACGAAATTCTACCTTGGATGTAGTGGTAGGAGAACAACGATTTATCTGCTACAGAAAAAATATGCCAAGCGAGAAAGGGCACTCATGAAAATCTATTATACTTATGACGAAATACCTTTACCAACCTTTAATGGAGGATCATTGTACAGCACAATCAAGCCTTTCTCGTGTAACCCAGTACGCCCGTAATCTTCCTTTTAGCTACTTATCCACGGCGGGGCGGGGGGCGGGGGGGGGTAATGTGTGTTAGTCTGAGCCAGACATCGATAACCAAATAAAGAAATTGTCGTTGGTTTCATTTTCACACTGTTTGCAAGCAAGAATTAGTTCCTATTTTTCAGGGTCCTAATTTTCGATCTTAGCAAAGCGACAATACTACTGCTTCAGGGTTCGCACATCAGGGTGAGCATCTGAGAGATTTCAAATCTGATTTTGCGGTGATTTTGGTGAAGTCGAATCTTGATTAAGACATAGCCGATTTATTGCAAATACAAAATTCGTTGTTATGCCCCTTTCTGTGAATGGGACGTTCGCTATTAGTCAAAGAAAACCTAGAGCTCATATAGTTGTGATAATTGTTTTGAGTATTGCGAACCATTCTACTAAAGACAATGAAACATTGTTTCATTTAGTGTTTGGCTCTATTGATCCTTCGGTCAAATCCCAGTTTTTTCGTAGACCGCTGCGTAAGCTTGTCGCCTAGATCGCTCGACCGCTTATGTAAAAGTCTGCCTCGCTTCATCCACAGACTATGACTCTGAAAGCCCTTGTCTTAGTGGCAGCTATGGAGTGGTTTATGAGGCGGCCGAAGGCAAGTCCAGGTTTAAATCAGGCCAATGGCCATAGACCAATCGTCGTAGCAACGAGGGGCTTTGTTTTGTGTGTTTAGCCTGTCGCTTTTCGCTTCGCTTTCCCGCTAGGCCAAAATGAGCTTGGGGGTTAGTATCGCCTATAATGGAACATAATAGCCACAGGGCCTTCGACGCGAAAGCCAACGGGTAGATAAATAGGGAAATAGGTTGTAAATTTTCGTTTAGGATAATCCGTGACGCCTTTCGGGTTGTTCGTCCCGCCGCTACTAGAACATTGAACAGGGACGAGGTAACAAGCAGCCTCCTATCATATCACATGAAGAGGACTATACGGACATCTAAGCAGGCTCAGGCATAGGGTTATTCGATGTCGGACCTGATTAAAAGGGAGCAAGACAAATATCAGATTAAAATGCGTGTGTGCAACGTAGTTCAAACTGAGTAAATCGGATGCGTTATATTTAAACGTATACTGGTGAGGTCTAAAGAGTAAATGACTCGACTAAATCTGGATGGACGTTGGCATCAGCGAATCATCTGTCAACGAGTTGGAAACGTCTCTCTGCCAAGGCTGTAACAGTTGAATAATATATAGCTATAATAGCTAAGTATAACAGATGGTTTACATAGTATTCTTAGTTTGGAGAATTACGAATACATTTGAACTATTGAAATTGCACCATTCTTTTACGGGATTACCACCAGTGGAGTCCGGCCGATGCTAAATCATCTGCAACCGCTGCGAAGTGCATTTCAGGTATTTCGAACTTTCCGTGCATAGGTTCTGGGAATGGGCGGCCAACGATGGCAGCGCGCTGTGCCGCAATGGCGTCAGAGGACTCGGCAGGGTAAATGCGACCAGGGTGATCGCAGTTGAACTGAGCAAGAAGTCAACGAACGGTGAGATAATAAGAAGAGCGATGCGGCGGTTTCGTTTCCTCCTTTAGTTTCTCAGACAGAAGCATTGGGAAAAGATGATGGGGTACTGATCTACTCTTCCGTAACGGCAATCATGGGTTGTCGTGATCGAACTGTGACGAATATTGAAGGTATTGTTCATTGACTAATCTATTCACCGCGCTGAATATATTCGATAGGGCAGCGTTAATAACATCAACAGTGATGGCAGCAGTACGGAAACGGCATCAAACGACGATCAAAACCTAAATCGTTTTAAAAAAAATATCTCATAGCAAATGTACAGATGGGACGAGTCCTGTTCGTCAAATGGTCGATAGGTTCTCCAATTGTTTTTGCGACAATTATCTGTCGCTTCCCGTGTGATATGTGCGGTTGTTTCCCGTTTTAGGCGAAATCGGGCAACGATGATATTAGACAGAACTTCTCCAAAAAAAGACAAGCTAGAAAGGCTGGAATTGCTTTTTATGGTTGGTTTAATCCTGTCATACTACCCGTAAAGTTTTTTCCTGGTTGTTTCTGTGATGGCACTTGGCGCCACAAAATCCACCTGCTGCTTTCATTAGCATAAAAAATTCGCGCACACAATTGTGATTTTTCTTAATCGACAGAGCGGAAACCAAGATGCTGGTAAAAAGCTGCAATAACTAACGATTTTTTAAGTGAGTTTGTTTATTATATAAACATGTTCTGCCGCACATACCGTTACAAAATATATGACATAAGTTACAACGTCAACTACAAATATCTAACACTGTCGATAATTAAAGTGCTAAATTCGATCTTCTAACGACAATTATTATTACCATTGTAATGTTGGCCTGGCAGTAGCCTAAGCTTAACGCTAGGCCTACCGCCACGGCTGTGACACTGAAGAATTTTTGCTCTCAAGGCTACATGTTACTTTGAATTATATTAAGTTCAGTGAATATATCCGGCCCTTAGACAAGCCGTTCTCATCTGTTTGGCAGTTTACAATTGGTTTACTCTGACTGATTTATTCGTGAAGCGTTCAATATTGTGCGCCTGCATCGTCCTAATCATTCGTTCTGCGTAAGCCCTGTTGAGAAACAGCCTGCAACGATGACTTTAGCCTTGATATCGGGCTACATGACACTCTCGACAGTCTTCAAGGGCTCTTCTCATTTTTGGCAGAATGAAGGACTTAGTTCAGCACTGTGCGATCATCAAGGCTTAATCAGACCTCTTCGAAGGCCCACTGTGGATTTCGCCTCCACGATTTGCCTCAGACTAGCAGATCCAGCACATTGTAAGGACTTTATTCACGTTGGCTGCATTCACAAGTGGATCTATATGCTTCGGTAAACTTCACAGAACACCCTGCAATGTCTTTCTTTGCGCAGCCTCCGTCACACACATCTTTAACCCACGAAAGAAGTACGCCGATATTTCTAAAATTGAAATTGAGTTTATCGTGGTCGATTTCGTTAATTTCGTGCCCAGTGTAGTCTCATGAGAGCTCACGTATTATATCACTAATTCACTTCACTAACTCTTTTGCTTCTTCAAGGTAAAATTCATACGCTGATACTGTCGATGTTGGCACGACAGAGGCACTTCAGTTTGAGGTGCAGTGTCAGCTAACTTATTAGGCCGCATTCAAGGGGCGTGCGCGCTAAACCTTAGGAAAATTCGATAACTTTTTGCTGATAGCCAAACTTTTTTCATCTTTGGCTTATAGGCGTATTTTTTTGGTCATTACAAGCGATTTCACAAGCGATTGTATTGCATACCACCTCTAAGGAAGGCAAGTTCTTGTTATAATAACAAGACCGCTAATGTCTCTATTTACATTTTCCTTGTACCAGTCAGAGAAATAATATAGTCACCCTGAACTTAATAGGTTCCCAACACTAATTTACAAAAGCTGCCAACTCAGTGAGTTTTGAGCGAGTTTCATAACCTTGTAAACATGTAGATAAATTTACGACGCCCAACATAAGCCTAAAGAGAGTTAAAAAAATTAACAAATAATTTTTCAATATGTTGGCAAAGTATGTATTTTTTGCTTTTATTATATTCTCGACGCATTACGGAAGTGTAACGCATTATTCAAGCGCTGTCCTATTGCTTCAGAGTTCTGTTCTTATCTATTTGTCCGGACTGGGAAATTTTATCTTCAAAGGCTTAGACAGGTAGTTGTGACATCTTGTTTCTCTGCGCGTCTCTCTTGGGTACATTTTTAATTGATTTGTTACTCTTCCGACGTTCTTTCTTCAGCATACTTTTATTACAATGGCTCGTTCAAGTTTCAAACATGATTTTAACATAAATTTTATGTACATATACACATAAGCATACTTCCGGCATGAGCTACTGCTTCTCTCTTTTGAATGTATCGTTTGGGGCACACGCACATCGAAACCGTAACCAACTAACACGCCCATCTATTTTTTTTTTTCGGTACTATCGGGCGAAAACGTGGTACGATAGACAAAAATACTCGCATAGATTCTTTTGCTTTCCAAAGTCATTTCTCCGCCTGAATGTTCCTGCATCTAATTCGTACACGGTTCACTCGTACTCCTGCACAAGTACACCTACATCTAGATGTACTCATCTGTGCTGGCCACACAATGCAAATCGTTCCTTTCAGTTGTGGCACCGTTACCCTTGTTAGCCTTCCTCGCTCGGCAAACTCCATTGACAGTCTGTAAGAGCACCTCAAACATCTAATATGCTTTCGAATAACGGCGTCCACTAAACGATGACAACAACAAGGTCCTTGGGGATGTGGACCGGGGTCCCCTTGGTCCTTGGAGAACACGCATGCACGTTCGATAGCGCCTATTATATCAGTTCGCCAGGGGATAAATTTCATAGTTATGCGCATGGAACCGGAACGCTAAGGTGACGCTTTCTTTTGAGTTTAGAACAGCCGAAGTGCTGACACCAGCTCGGCACCGCGCCAGCATCGTCACTTTAAAAGATAGAAGAGCAGACGCGCAGGAACTGGTACTGCTACGCGTGCTGTAGAAGGCGCTTCATCCGATGAGAGCGATCCGGATGATGGTTAAGGCTTGCTTTTGTTTTTGTAGGTTGCCGAGAAGCGACAAGGAGACACACAGCAATACTTGCGCAAGTTCTTCATTACTGGGGTGTAGCAATACATCGTACAGTTGAACATCCGGTATTTGTCCAACAATCTGGCTGTGGGTAGATGGATGTGGGGCTCGTCCTAGAAGTGTTCCTGAGAACAAGAATATTCAATGAATCTTAACCAGTGGGTGCAAATTCGTGCGGCAAGACGCTTTCGATTCTTGGACGAATATGACCAATAGAACGTAAATTTGCTCTTCGACAGAGTAGCTTATTTTTACCCTGTCCTAGCCTGACAAATTCATTTTTTTTTTTTCATTTTCAGAGCTTGATTTTCGTAAGCGTTCTCAACAGTCTGTACCCTATTACAGGTCAGCTGGTATAAATGAAAAAGATATCATGGTATAGGTGATTCTATTGGATAGTATACGGAACAAATATATCAGCTTGGTCTTCGTGAATCTACATGTAGATCGATTGCACCAAATTGTCAGAGGAAAGAACGCGTTTTCAGGTACCGGATTCGCTCTAGATGTTATAAATTAATCAAATTACGCGAATCAGTATATCATGCTCGTGTATCATAAATATTATAATGGTCTTTATGATAGCTACAAATGAACGTGCCGGAAAAGAAACAAATTACTTTTGTCAGCTTTTCTTACTGTTCTGTTCCATAGAATGTGGTCTGTTGAGTGTATAAGCTTCGCCTGGCTGTTTGTCTTCGAAGCCATGAGATCAAAATGACGCTCATGTTTTAACATAATTTTGCCGTTTCATGTCAACCACTTGGGACTCTGCGAAGTGATGATTGCTACTGGGCCGTGTGTTCCGGTGCGCGGGGGCTTGCTTCTACACGTTAGCAACTAGCTAATTTCTAACATTTCAAATTTTTGTTGGCTTATATCTGAGCCAAATCCCTAACTGGGCCCAAAAAATATCATCATGCCTTGTCATTTGATTGCCTGCTTTCAAAAGATTGTTCTATCGCTGTCCGACTTTTGACGGATAGCGGCGCAGCGAAAGTTTTCGGCTTCAGGTTAACTCGCTTTAATTCATCGTTAGCGTTCGGTGCTATGTTAAATGGTGAGAACTATCGAGTGTCTCTTAACGCTGCTGGGCATGTATCCGTACCTCTTAAAGGCAAACGTGAAGGAGAAGCTCCTGTAGCATGTTCTCATTTCTAAGCGATCGTGGATACATAGATTTCGACAAGCTCTGTTGTGCGGACGAAAGGCAGGTAAGAGAGCAGCGGCTGCTGTTGCTACTGCGGCAAATAATCAACTTAAATTTTTAACTAATTCGTTCATTTGACGATAGATCATTTTCCGAAAGAGGCCCAGAACTTGTTCACCTGCATGAACGTGCTTTCTGTCTGCCTACGTAAGTAAAAGTTCTTCTTTCTCCCAGATTCGCTGCCTCGTTCTTCTGTCAGCGACCGTGCTGAGGGCCACGAGGTGAATCAAAGGTCAATCAGGCTTGGTACGATCTTAATACTAGCGGACGCTAACGTATACGCGCATAAACCGAGCAACAAACTCTTAGCAACAAACATGAGGTGGCGTACTTTGCGTCCGTGTGCTCCTTCGTAGCTCAGCACCATTTTAGAGGTAGCGACTACAGGGGCTTGGTCAACGGGAAAGATACCGCCAGCTTTAGCAGCGGCAACAGCAGAGTCATCATCGTGCAACAGAAACAACGATGACACTGGCGCCGATGAACATGACGACGACGACTTCAAATAAACGTTAAGGCGGAACCGTATCAGCGGCATGGTAGAGCCGGCAGTGGCAATAGGGCAGAAGCTCACCTATCGTCTCGCCTTGGTATGACAACTCCTTCACGGAGCTGTCAGCAATGGCCGAAATCCGCTTTCTTGCCGTTTCTTTTCGGCAATCCGGCGACTCAGCGCAGGTCGACTCATCTACGATTTCATCGAGGCTTAACAGAATCGCCAACGAAACGGTTTTGCATTGGAACTGAGCGGCGCACCTCAGAGGTCACGACACGATGACACCGAACTGCGTCTATGGTCAGCTCACCTTCATGAAGAAGCCCCAAATATAAAACAATATGGTAGCGCAGGACAAAGCGCAGTCGCTCCTTTCATCCATGTTCGACGCGTGTTTAGTATGCACGTCACAGATAATTGCGAATCGAAACAATATCCACCCATCCATCTATCCACCCATAAATGCCCCTAGCACACCGAGTATTTCCACTACGACAAGATGACGGCTAGTGCTGCTACCAATATGGTCAATCTATCTACTAAATGCAACAGGATACCAACAGCTCTTTCCGAGCGTGTATATAGCATGGCTCGACAGGACATAAGGGATTGAGTAAGCAAATAATGACTACAGTATGAATGAAGGCAAACGAAAAAGTTGAAAGAGGAAGAAGAATATAGAGTAAAAGATGAATGAAGAATGATTTATATATATATATATAAGGCTTTACATAGAATTTCCATGTTTAGGACACGATTTTTTCCGTCGAGCCTAACTGGTATATATGTTTTTATAGATTCAAAATTGTCATGAAACTAAAGAGATCCTAATTAGAAGACACATGCCAGAGAAACAGTATAAAAAAAAATTCCTGGAACAGGCAGCTTAAGGCCAACCGCCAGATATAATTCAACTATTTGCAGACACTATTTGGAGGCAAATATTGAATGTGATTATAACAATATATATAATACATAAAAAAAAAAAGTGACTGGGAAGTGAAGTAACTTCAACTCTTGGTAAACAAAATTTACAGATAGAATCTATAAAAAAACGAATTAATTGTGATCTTGATAACACTTCTAAATAACTAATCGTTGCATAGAGTCAAGCAAAAATTGATCAGCATTTAATAGACTGATACCCATAGAGAAAATGTGCGTAGGTTTAACTCAGCACGGGTGTCCAACTGAAGTAATTTTGTGTTCCCAAATTTTATAGCCAGACGCTTGAGAAAATATATCTTAGAAACAGTGGTCTATGTGTAATAAGCCGCTACCTAGTCGCTAGAAAATAACTGGGCAAATTTCCCAAACGTATTAGAGTAAATGGCGTATAATTATCGACTTGGGCTTTTTTTTTTTTTCTAGTTCCATAAGCTTACTGCATATAGATATTTAGCTTTTTAAAGTAGGGATAACGTTTTAATTCGTTGTTAGCACCAACTGGGCAATGGACGTTACACTGAAGGTGTTGGAGAGTGTTCCGGTCGCTCCGAGTCATATCGCTTCATCATTCCTCATGTTCGGCACTCTCAAAGCCTCGATATCGGACGTCAAAAGTGCTATGGCTGTAAATGTAGTACACTCATAGAAACACGTATGAGTTGTTTCAAGATGGCAGGCTATGACACCCGTAGCCTGTGGCCCGCACCCCTGATGGAAACTGAATGTAGAAGTACACAGCAAGGCAAATACAGTTAAATGGCGCCTTTTTACCAGTGTTTAAAAAACTCCTAGGTGGCTATTTATGAAAAGATTTGCGATCTTGTCTGAAGCGGAGAAATGTTGAGGGTCTCAGTGAGCATTGCTTGGCCAAAATGATTTCTTCTCCAAAATGAAAACCCTGGATGCTGGCCGTTGAGTCGCCAAATGGTCATCCGATGGACTTGGCCTTCTGCGTCATCCGCTTGATGTGGCCTGCGAAGGAAAGAAATGGACCTTTATCGGGCTGCTCAACGAAAAATGAAATTTTTTCAAAAACTGATCACATATCGTTGCGCTCAGATCGAGTCGGGCTGCCGACTAGTAAAGGGGAAGACATTCTAAATGTTATCCTTAAATGCCGAAAGAGCGAAGTACCGAGGGAATCGGTAAGCAATGACTATTTTCTCGATTTGTTCAATTTTTATCGTTAGCCCCATTTTGATGAATCGGAAAAAACAAAGCCTTTCATAATTCCGTCCATTGCTTCACTGTCGATCAGAGCATCAATGTTCAAGCATGTCACTGTTTTCCCCTTTGCGTCGTGCAAGTGTGCGTCCCGCCGAGCGAACGAAAAGATCAGTAGATCAGGGAAGGGGATCGGCTTATGCGGTGATTGTGTCTCCATAATCTAGCAAGGACATCGACGCGGTGATAACAAGCCCTTCGAGTTCGGGCAAAATGCAGAGAAGCAAGCTCTTTGCGGACGATTTGAACTGCTGGCTGTTTACATCAGCTTAACTTAAGCTTTTAGATACACTAGCAGCCTCGACTAGATTCGAGGAAAACTAACCATTATTCAGCGGCAACCTGCATTGTACTGCGCCTAACCTAAATAGCTTTGGATTTGAGAATGCTATAGCAATGTGAAAGCTATTTTCGTTTATAGAACTGTACTGTTTATCGAACATGAACGGTTCCCTTGTCATTGTTATCAGGAATTCTCCATTGCTTTATCTCGGTGCAGCGTCAGTATAAGCGGAAGACCTTGAGGCCATCTTACGTCGATCGTCTGGAAGCTAGGGATGACTGGTCTCGATAAACCGGAAAGATTGCCCTCAAGTCATTTCAGGACGTCAAACGAATAGTACTAATGTCAATAAGCAGCACGTGAAAAATATTTTAGCAACGCTTTGTATTTCTACCGTCACATTTAGTATCACCTATTCGGGGGTCAGTGAACATAAAAGCATGCTGTATACATTAGTACAATTTAGAAACGTTTCACCGGCTTGTCTATTATTATTATTATTACTGCTACCAAATAGATTGCAATAATACCATTAGAGCACTTATTTCCTGCTCGTTTTCTGTCCTCAGCCCTGCCGTTAGATCCTGTGACAATAAGTTACTTTTGGTTAATGTCACTCAATAATTCTACATACGTGGTCCTACAGGCCGAACAGATCACGAGTTGCGCCGACCCCCAAAATCGGCGCCGTCGTGACTTATCGTAACGGCCCAACTTTTTTTTTTCGAGCTATTTTGTTAGTCATAATGAACGGCAATTACGATTCTGGTTTGTGAGTCCTTCAAAAAGCCTCCAGAAAACGGCTTCGATGACGTTGAACCGTAATGATATTATGGATCGATCAACCGTTGAGGTAGGCCGCGTCGAAGCGGAAAGCAGCGCAGTAGCAACAGCCAATATATAGCTGTTTGTTGAAAATAGCAAATTTTTCGAGAAAATCCAATACAGTACGACCCTGTCAAGAGGCGGTAGTTGGCCGGCGATCTATATTACTCCACTGCGCTGGTCAAATGTGCTATGCAAACGTACGTCTATGACGTACGTTTGCAT
>NW_019214190.1:0-22968 GCF_002532875.2 Varroa jacobsoni | reverse complement strand
ATACACGCAACCTTAAACATGCCTTCCTTACGTTCACTCTATGGCAGTATATTTGTGAGTTCAGTAAATGATTTCACAGAACTACAAGACCTTGTCACAAGATAACAATAGTTTTTGTTAGCCACAACTGTTACATATCCTCTCTTGTGACGAAAATGTTACTTGTGGCCATCTTAGCATACAAAGACGTTTTTCGTGCTGTTACGGAAGATCGCATTCGATACTCAGCTGTTTTTTACATATAGTTATAAACGACACGGGCACCTATAGAACAACCGCAGATTGAGCACAACTTGTTTTCATTATTTCGCTCATAATGAAAAGCTTTGTTTAGATACTCCACGAAGTGACAACAACATATATGTACCCGCAATAGCCCCAATATCTAAATCAAGACCCATATTTCGTAAGACATATGTATTACTTGCTAATTCGACATCTTAGGTATTAGAAACAACTGTGTTGCAACAACGATTGGCCAGGCGTACTACGTCGCACCGATAGCAGATTGACAAGGCCGCGTTTAAAATACGAAACAAAATTGAAGGCAAGTGTGTCGCGTTTGAGTATGAAAGGCGGGGAGATTGCGGTAGAACAGTAGGTGAATGCTCTACTGCGAAGTACTTAACATTCGATAACCAATTTAAGAGTTAAGCTCTAGCACTTTCTCAGGAACGATAACGTTCTCCTTTCACCAACGCTCCGCTCTTAGTCAACGCTTAAAAGCTATCAAACACCGACCACTTCACAAACGACCATTTGACCATGTCAAAATCGGTTTACTCCAGCCAAACCCAACAATCAGCGACTGTCCTCGATAGCGTCACGCCACACTTGGGGATACGAGTAGTCGTCGATCTTATAAAGTGGTTACAACGTTTACGGCGGCCGCACTAAACATTATTACGTATGTAGAAGAACAATCGGTAAGATGTTCCTCCTTAAACGTTGATCACTCGTGCTACTCGTAACCATTTTCGTTAGCTTTGGCCTATCCCTGTTTTAGTCAGACGGTTGTAGCTGTCTCTTTTCTCATTACGTCAAATAGTTCTGTTCGCCTGTCGTCTGTCCACTACATTACGTATAAATGACAGAAATCATGGCCTGCATCAATATGAACGCGATCAGCGGTGGACCAATCCATCAGTTGTGGACAGAAGCTTGTATGGTCTGAGGTAATCCCTTTTCCTCTCGCCATTTGCCTTCTACCATTCAAGACCGTAGCAGTAAGAACGCATATGCAGTGTGGTTACTTCTAAGAGAGGTAGCAAGAGAGATGACAACCGATCTAAAGTAGTCGCACTAACGATATGGAGAAGATTAGCATTTACTGAGATCCGTATATTTTTGTGGGACTTCACCAGGGTCCTGTTGACAACGATGCACAGATTCGCTGCAGGTGGTAGGCCGTCTTGCGCGTGGCAGCCTGAATCAGGTGTCTTTTCCGCACCTTAATAATTTACGTTGAATATGGTGCAGAGGTTTCCTCTGATGTGTTCATGATAACATTGCAGTCACTTCTATGTGATTTTGAAGAGTTCAATAGGTAACGCTGCCACCTCACATAGCGCGAGTATCAGACTGAAAGGTGGTAGATGAAAGAGTAGCTTTTATGGCGCCAGAGATAATGGGGTTTGGACGCGATACGTCGCCAAACAGTCTTTCTCATTAAATATACGCAGGCATGTTTGATTGATGCACTGCAGGCCTATCACGATAGGCGGGCGTCGTGGGTGGTTGGTCATAAGGAAATGAGAAGCGGCCGCTCTATAGCGGTTGTCTATTTAGCCGTCTTCACAAAAAAAATACAAAAGGTTAACACGTGTCCCTCATGTTTTATCGTGTAAACTACGTGAACGTTTTGATATGCAAATGAAAGCACATATATATACATATACATATACAATTAACGTCTATCCACCTATGTATCTTCTGACTAAGAGAATTGATGATGTACATCAATGCAAATCGTTGGACCGCTTGGTTTATTTAAAGCTGAATGAGATATATCAGGATTGAGTTTATATATGTATATCTACTAGTTACGATCAGTTAACGACATGAACTTGTAACTTAAACGATACTATGATGTTCTGTGGCCCTTCCGAGTAAAATGTTCACTTCTAATCCTAGGGCGCGTAAAGATGGCAGGTACAGACGAAACCAAATTGACAAATTTCCATGGTTTGATGGCAGAGTAGTTTACTAAAAATAGCTAGCTGATAGCAGTGCGTCAGAGTTCGATCCAACCACCGCTGTTCTGGTAGTGTCGATAATCACTAGATCGGCCGCCTTTTATTTCAATTGTCTGTTTACAACACCTTTAGCCACCTTCAGATGTAGAAACTATTTTCCCAAGCCATCTGAGCACACGAGAATTCAATAACGTCTATTATTCGTTTTCCATTGTTATTAATTAGAAATTATGATTATTAAATCTATAATAATAACATGGAGGTTTATAGTTGTCTACAGACTAAAATATATTTACACCACATGCAATATGGTGTAGACTTTGAGATTGGTTTAGATTTTATGTTTCAAGTACCAGAAGCAGTATAGCTGACATGTATCGCTATGCAGTGCCATAATAATAATTATACAATGTCTCGCTGTTCCATAACTCATGGCATAGGTAATAGTAAGTTTCAAAGATGTGTCTTCATGACATTTTCGAACTTTTACGTAACTTGTGGCAGTTAGTTTTACTTCGGCAGGCCGTTCTGAATCACAGTGCTTCATGTCACCGGTTCGCTTTGGGAACATCGGCAGAACGCAGAGAAAACGTTGAGGTGGCTTCTTCCACTGCGCGATCCACGGAATATCGTAGCGATATCGATTCGTTTCGTACACGAACGGCTCGCTCTTCCTTCTTCGCTACGGCACACTTAACAAGATTAGTTGTAATGTTTCTGCGCCGACCTCGCCAACCTATCTACTCGGTTATGTAAAACTAGAGTTGATCTTCTTTAATCGCTCGAACAATACAAATATGTACATACGCTTAAAACTTCTACTGAAGTACATTGAGTGCGTGCAATTGTTACCCACCTCCTTAGATTGTCCAGTATTAAATAAATGAATTACCCGAATATGAGACGAGGTAACATCAGTTGGTCTTGAGCAGCCTTCAGCGATTTCAACACCTTTCTGCAATCCCCACGAGAGATGTAAATAATGTCGATCCACAGCCCACCCTCAAGTAATGGCACGCACTACTTTGCGCCGAGATCAAATTTGCCTCTCGTGTGCACGCCTATGCAGCGTTGAGGCGTTAGGGGCAGGCTGGATTTTTCCCCGCTTCAGCGGCAGCTTTCGTAACGGTCAGGCAGCCAGTCATACGGCCAGCTAGCTCTCCCGCCTACACCATCAATGCAGTCGGCAACTTCAAAAAGTTGCTCTAAGCGGGATAGTCTCTGATAAGAGCTAGAGAATAACGACGAAACCTTCCTCGTCTCGACCAGAACTTACTCTGAAACGCGAGACAAGCATGCATGGACGGCATGAATCGCAGCGATACTGACAGCAATAGGAGACGTAGCATTAAGCGGCTGCGGTATCTATGTCTGTTGAGCGCAATTTTTTGCTCATTCAAAGAGAGCTGTCGGCGGTGGTAAAGTTTTTTAAGTCTTTCTATTCTTCCTTTCAAAGATGTGACGCGCAATGCGTGTTTTTCTGTACCTTCCTTCTGCTACTACCGTAGCAGTTCCCTCCCTGTGAACGCCTATTCATCGTTCCATCAGATTTACGTAGTCACGACTTGCAGAATGCAACGGGAAAGACAAGAGGCATTAGATAAGTAAGGAACGCTTTAGCCCCGAATCCTACTTAACTAAAACGTACTCGCAACGCTGAGAAATACTTCTTCCGGAATAATGGCAAAAACGTGCAGAAATACTGCTAGAAATACTAGCGAAGAAGTTTATACCCAACAATCATTAAACGCGCTGGAAAAGTAGAGACCTTCAGCTACAGCTTTACCAGCAGTTTGGATACATTTTGACCCGAATCACGTCTACATACATATTCTAATTATAGAAGACATTTAAATATAAACTAAAAAGTAATTTGTGAATGTACAAAGGATTTATTGATAATAATATAAACCAAACACTGATTTAGCAACAGGCGTGATACACTCAGTAGCTAAGCGAGCATTCTCGACACTGGCACTATACTATCGTAACGAGTTAGATTGGAGAAAAGAATTGAAATAAACGACGTAACCGTTCGTCGATATCTCTATTCTGTAGCTTTAAATGCAAATATGAAAGCTCTATGGTATCCAAATCTATCCAAGAGCATCGTTGTATTTTACCTATAGTCTGTAACTTACCAACGCCAGTGAAATCGGCTAAAGGATAGTCGTTGCCTTTTTGGAGATGAGGATACAGGTCTAGTCCTATCTGTGTAGATTCTGTTTATTTTCCATTTGTTTATTTACCTTTCTTAGCTTCTCTACCAACCCAATCGCACACACCAGTTACCATTCGAGCGATCACTGCCTGCATGAAGAAGCGTCAATTTCCCTCAGGGCAAGCTGTTCAGGATTCGCCGTTCTTCCCCTATTGTGAAGCTATATACTATTGCCTAGGCGAAACAGCCTGTCTCTGAGACATCTCTCACTTAAATGCGATCCAAAATTGAGAGGAAGCCTCATTAGGAGCACCTTACTTCATGTTTGTCAGCATTCTTGATTTGCGAATGGCTTTGATTTGCAGTGAAAATGGTACTTATAACGGGGGAACCTCGTTTGTTTAACACGTGGCATATGCACGCAAAGCAATATGATCATTTAAGTGTTTCTTCGTCACTCACGCTGGACGAAGACCCATTTAATGCTACTGCATAACGCCATAGTTGGTTACAAATGCAGCTTATCGAATGGCCTTCGACAGCCGGTTTTGAATTGGCTCAAAGGTATTCATACCATAACAGCACCTTCTGAATGGAGACGACATAAGCATTTCGGTTAGCTTTTGCATCTTAGCATGATTATAGGTAGAACTTTTGGCCATATCGATATCACAGTCAAAAAGATAGACTTCTCTGAGCTAACATAACAAAAGGTGCAGGAAAAATGTTGACTCATCTTAAACAAGGATTTGTCGAATGAATTAAGTAAGCAAATGTTTGATCGTAGCTTTTCAAGGCATTTGGGCATCTCATAAATGGAACTGCGATAAGAGCTGCACGGTAAGTTAAACTGAAGTGCATCGAATATTGTTGCCGAGGCTTTGCCTCACGTGCTCGGTCGTCTTCAACGACTGGCCAAACGATGAGCCTTCAGTTAGCTTGCACAGTATCGTCATGTAAAGACTGCATTTCTAGCAAACCATTAAAAAAAATTCCATTAAAATTACGAGCTGCATGCAGTATTAACTGCAGTTGAAAATGGTTGTAAGAAATATCGTTTCGAATGCTACAAATATCCATCTCTACCTGTCTATAATTGTGTTCCCCTTATTCAACACGCGTGTTTGTCCATGTGCATTACATTACGAGCTACCGCCTTGAGTCCGCAGCTCCAATCAAATATGGCGGCTCGACATGAAGCGCTAAGCTTTAAAAAACTGTAGATTAGGTAAAGCATACGCTATGTAAGATTACTGACAGTGGCTCACGCCTACTGGCGGCAGCGTTTTCTATTTATCTGTCCTTGCCTGTCGCACCATTTTTAAGGGAGAAATTATTTATGCCATTTTCGCGCTTTGGTCTCTTGCTTCTTCTCTCTCTCTCGCTACTTTTGTTCTCGTTGACGGAACAGTGAGGTTGCAACGCGTTAATAACTAACGTTGTTGGAGGGCCGCTGCCCCCTGAATCGAGTTTTCTGAAATATAAGCGCCTTGCGCTACCCATTCAATCTTAGTCAAAACTTCAACACAGCCCTCAGTCAACCCTATCTCGCCATACACTCTCAAGGGCAAATTACAATGACGGGGCCAAACAAGCCGCCTTTACAGCTACCTTATTTTGTGCAATTTATCTTAAGCAGTCGCAGAATACGTTAACTTCCAAGTTACGCGCGCGGCCGAGTCGCCGATTAACATACGCACCCAGACGAACACACCTTTGACGTAAATAGTGAGGGCCCCATGATCTCGACTCTCTATTTGAGTGCAACAGAGAAGAATTCTTTGTAACAGCCTTTTGCCCCATCCCTGCAGAACCATGCCCCATTGATATACCACCACTAACTTACTTTTCCTTAAAGCCCAGGCGCGCGCATCTAACACACTGATAACACGATGCTCGGTTGACAGAAAGGAAGCCGGAACGTATCAACACTTAGGCTGTTCTGAATAGGAAGGGTTGTGCTTTTTTCTTGTCTACACAGTTTCAGTATACGAATATCTAGCACATTTGAGTATCGTTTGCTTTTCAATGATGTTTTACGCGAGATCCAATCAAATTATCCCGCTTCGAGTTCCGACTTGTTTGTAACTGATCTTTATTAAGCGGATACATAATATACCTACAATATATTTACTTTATGATGAAGTTCATTTTCTAACAAGGCATCAGATGATTTTGCTGAGTATAAGCAGAGTGAAGCTGTGATATTCCCGCAGGTGAAACCGGTATTGGGTGAATGCCGGAACTATAGAGAATGCTTTCTCTGTCTCAAACGCATGGCGGATATTCAACTTGAGTTTTTCAGATAAATCTAAGTTGTGAAAACTTACAACTTAAAACTGTAGGACACATTTACTGTCGATATGCTTCGTATATTTTTCAGAAAAACATGAAAAATATATTTGATCGAGCGAAAAATTTCTCGCTTTTTCAACTAAAGTGAGGCCGCTATTTGAAAATGAATGAAAGAATAGCGCTAACACAATTTCGCCACACAGAAGAAAGTACAATCCATTTGTTTCGACGCTTATTATCTCTACAGTTAAAGCTTCTCTTGCCAACTTGCCTCCTTCCTCAACAGCGTATTATACAGTCCTTTGAGCTCATTCGCATGCACGCCTCGACCCACTGGGCACGTTTCGGTCTAACTCGAATATTACCACCACCCATGGGGTCGTCGTAGCTGTAGTAATAGTAGTTGTCAGGGAGCTGGGCGTCAGGACGCGGAAAGGGGGGACTCTTGTTTAACTTGACTACTGCCGCCCCGTACGTTCCCGACGACCTCGCTTCGGTCTCTAAAAGTCGAGAGAGTTAATGTAGAGGTTTCTCTCTCTCTCCCTCTCTATCCGTTTGAAAAAAAGACCATCAGTTGTTGTCGCGAATATTCTCTTCCGTCTGACGTAAACCGGAGCAGCAAGGAATTACCTTCATTTGTATCTGTGTGTCAAAAACTCGACCGGACGGAGTCACACTATCGCTAGTCTGACAGAACTGCGTTTCGATGCGTCTATACTCTACAAATAAAATGGCGTATCTCCCTTGTCCGTTTTCTTAATACTTCTTACTTGATTTGGACGTCCATAAATTTTATCCTTGGAGATGATCACATCATCAGCATCTATTTAGAAATGAGAAGGTGGATGCTCGTGCTCTTAGCTGCCCCTTACGTGCATGGAATGTTATAATTTGTGATAGGGTCTCGGCCCTATCATAGAGACCTTACTAACAGCATATGGTACATATATAGATACATCGGGATTAAACAAAACATAGGCCATCTACTTTCTAAATCGATCCTTTACATATTTTGTGTAGGGCAAAGAAAGGCCTGGTTGCTAACAAGAGTGCTAGTTCTATTAGTCTAAGTTAAGTCTGTTTGCCAGACAGATACAGTCGTACGAAGTACGCGCCCATCTGCTCGCTAAGGAGCGCGCCTTGCCGACGGATGTGGCCTGGCAGCGGTGGCCGCTCCCACGGAGGCCCACACGAAACACGTCGGAACCAAAAATGTAGGCAAGAAAACAAGACAGAGTGAGAAGGGAGTGCTTAAGTTACTACCGCCGCCTCTAGTGCTAGTCCAATATCTACAATGCTGTCAACCACCAGCGCTGCCACGGCTGCCGTCTGTAGACTTTATTTCTTTCTTTTTTTCCGTTCCTTTGCCCAGAACTCATCTTCCATCCTCTATTTCGCACTTTTATAACAACAACTGCGAAAACGGCGATTTATAGGCAACCCGAGTTGCATCGCTAAAGCCCCACTGACTTCTCTACTTTGCTGCAACCGAAGCGAAGTTTATTCACTACATAGATATACATATAATGGTAGAGATAACAGTGAGGTGCAGACGTCGACAGCCGTCCAGTAGACTACTACATTGCGGTCCCTTGCCATGGCAGACGTGGACATCTAAAGTGTCCTAACGAACGTCTATAGAGCGAACATAGAACACGAACGTTGTCTCTAAGACCAAGCGTAAGGCACTCGAAGGTGTGAGGTAGCCTCATTTCCCCGGCAGTAAAAAAAGCCAAAGCAACATTGTCTTTTTTCGATAGTGTCAAGCTTTCAGAACTGTGCCACTTCATGGTATCTCAAAATTGTCGGGTGAACCGATCACTCTTATGGTGGGATGGGTTTTTTTTAAGTTAATTTTGTTACCGTTCCATCTCGCTGTTGCATAATTATTCAGACTCTGACTGTCTGTGACCCTTGTGAGTGGTTATAAGGCCAACGGCCCAGGTCGCCACACAGCATTAGGCGTATCATTCGAACAAAATCTTATTTAAAGCCATTTAGTGGCCTTTATGCTACTGCTAAAAATATTATAGAATCACAGGCAGAGGTAGATACTTGTGTTTTTCACAACTAGTGATCAATTTTACTTCCACATTTGATGAGCTTCATCAATATAATCCTTGTCTATGACAAGCGTCGTATGTATTTCGCACAATGCGTTATGCGTTGTATATGCAAATCATTTATCTAATTTAATAACAGATAAATAGGTAAAATCATCATGCAGACTTTGTTATAATAACTAAAATCTTTCCTGGAACTATATATATTCATCCTTTAGAAAGAGTACGAACACATTAAAATTTAATGCCGCTTATTTCGTTAAATTGGATAAGTCGATCTGAAACGAATGGCTGGTGGCGCCATCTGTGAACAAGATTCGGCAACTCTGTTTGTGGGACAGCTAGTTACGCAAGTGCTAACGCGCTGCCACGAAGTGACCTAGGCGATGGAACTAATTGATAATAGGAAAATTTATTAGCCCATATTAAACCTAAAAAAAGCACAACTATAAAACAATAGGCAAACCCGTTACTCTTGTTGTGATATCCACTTAAATCAGCATAATAGATTTCAGTAACTGAGAGAGAATAGTTTTATTTCATGATAAATGTTGCAAAGAACCACGGTAAAGATAGCATTTGGTGTATGTTAGTTGCTTGTTTGATTTTTCGTATTATTGAAGCATTTATGAGAGAGTCGCCGTCTCGTAAAGCGAGTCACATTGAGCCCGCAAGTTCGTGAAAAACAGTGTATGTATAGGCCCTCGTTTGACATCTTTTCCTTCCGCCTTCAGAGTTTCTTTTCTGCCCCGCCTGAACGAAGACAAGGTGACATTGACTCGATGAAATGTTCAACGATTGCCTCGTCAAGCACTAGATTCATTATCTGAGAAGCGACGTTCCGGCGTCACGACAAACTCATTCAGTAGCATACGTGGAGTCGAGAACAATCCGCATCTATGAGCGTGATTGTCCCAAGGCGAATGAATGGCAGATCCACAAAATAAGGACGACGAAACCGTTTCTCATTGTGACCGTCATGGACCACCGAGAACGGAGCACGAAGTTCCACTTATCGGTTAACTGTCTATAAGAGCTCTGATGTCTAGTGTACACCAACATAATAGCAATTATCTTTGGTTAGACCTTTGGTTGAGATCGGTTTTGCGTTCTCGCTTTTCTGTACGAGCTTTGTAGGGCTAAAACACTATACACCCATTACACTGTCCATTACCACTGAGGCTAGGGCATGTTATTCCTACACGTATTTACTTTTTTTTTTGCAAAAATGAATGAAAATCTGACGCAGAATTTTGAGAAATAGACGAATTGACTGTTAACGCGCTCATATATTCGCGCCGGAGCTGTCGGTTGTCCCTAACGACAGTACATTGTGCGGTGCGCAACCTGTTGAGGAGATTTATACGATAGCTATATCTATAGCTAATAAAAATGTTAATATCACAGAGGTATGTATGTTTCAAAGCATACAATGATTGAACAATCTTTTCTGTCTCCATTTCTGGTCTCCTATGGAAAAAAAATACCAAAAACAATTACTGGAGGTAATGCTCCCAATTAAAAAGATAAACGTTTTGTCGAAAAATGTCTCATATCGTTAATATCGCAGATTATTAAACCTACAACAGTAACGCACCCGTTGTGGGCCCGAATAAGTTATTGATTGGCGTAAAAGAAGTACGCGGTAGCATCCTAACTATGTTCCTGTGTACAACTATATGTAATAGTAACAGTTGGAATACATATAAAATAAAATAAAATTTACATTTAAGAATTACACGAAAAGAGTTATTGTTGACATTAGAATTATAATAATATTGTCGCTCGAGATCTTACGAAGTGCTACGATTAAGTGGAATCGGTGACGTAATGAAGCTCGCAGTATAGATGAAGTGCATTCTAATTTTGTAAACGATAGCAAAAAATTGAAAAACACGCTTGATAACAAATGCAGGTTCTTCTTTCCATTTATTTATTTATCAAGTATATGTATCATGTGGTGCGCACAACGAGTAAGGCAATCTCTCAGAGCAAAACTGTCATTGGCCGTTTTAACTTAGAGCTTTTCGGGCGTGGACACCGCTAGGTTTGAGCATATTAAGGGGGTTAAAGAAAGGCTATCTTCACCGAGCGAGCTATATCATCGGTTAAATCCACATTAGATGTGTGTTAACAGCGTCTACATGTATGAACTCCGTATCCTTTGCTTTATGTACATCTGGGTCAGTCCTCACGTACCAGAAAACTAAATGGTGCAATCCTTGAACAATCCTCCTTAGGAAACAATTTCCAGTGATTGTCCCAATAGACTAAAATAGAGAATAGCTAGTTTATTGTGTATCGGCGAATTCTACAAATCTTATCCGTTACCTCATTACCGATACAATGTGGGTTTACGATGGCTAGCGCGACTCAATTATAGCTGGCAGAAAACCAGCATAGGAACTGAGACTGCCAGAGTACGAGTGTTTGTTTGCACGACCGATTAAGTCTGCTAATCGGCAGCTCGTCCGAGCACGAATCCGTACGCCCGAGTCAACTGGGCCGGTTTCCACGTTCGCCTTGTGCCAATGAAACGAATCATGTTCGATGCCCAATTTCTTCGTACTAGTTGCAATGACGATAGTCCGCGCCAGTGGTACGCGAGTCTTTCCAGTTAAACACAGTGTAACTCGGAGGACGACCCCCTGACGCTAGTTTCTTGCCTTCGATACCACCTATTATTCTCTGTGTTTCTTGTTTTTACCACTATCATGAACGTTTGTGTTTTCTTGCCGGTCGTCGCTATACTGCTGACACGCTCTACTCAACAAATCGAACATAGCCATTAAGCCAACGGCGGGGAAAAACGCCGCGATATATTTATGGAAAATCACATTTTCGAATTTGGATCCGATCGGCACTCAGCCTGAACCGGCCGCTTGCTCCCTGGTCTTTACGTTTGTCTCTATAGCTGATTGTCTTTCCTTTTGTAATGGAAAGTCAGCGCAGACTACAGCGGAAGATGAGTCGCTAATACTCGTTATATAGATAGCGAGATATTGACAAACGCTCAGATCGGAAGGAACAACGTTAGGATACGGCTATTGTCATGCTTACATGATGTTGTTTCTGTGGGCTGTCATCATCAAGGCTTCCGTAGGCGACTTCTCTCGTTTCTCTTTGTATTCGATTGCTACCGCGATCCATTATAGATGCTATTGTGAAATGATTATAACCGTTCCGACAGTTCCGTTTGGACGCGGTCCCATCGAATGTCCTCTCTGTGACTGGACACTCGAATTGTGGCGTGATAGCCCGATTGCTTTTGAATTTGTATCTGAGTAGCGTAATATATATATATATATGTATGTATAAATATTCTGTTCGATCCGCGTGGTTTCAATGAAGAAATTCGACTAGAGCCTTGTTAAATCATCAAGAACGCTATTGTATTTAGTCTGCTAAGTACTCATCTATGCCCCAGTCACTAGGTCCTCTGACCAAAATAATAAATTATCTTGATCACTGTTAGTAACATTTTTTTGAGAGGTACGCCTCTTGGCTCATGCTATGGATCAATATCCATGTATCGACATATGCTTGTATCAAAATTTCGAAAACAAAACGCTTGATCGTAATCATTTAGTCTTTATTCGACACTAGCTATTGAATCAACCGTTCAACCCAACGCCAAATCCGTTATAGGCACTGACAGATCCGCGACAACTGGCAAGGACGTGGGCAAGCTAAAAAAAAACTCAGATGTACGTTAAGCTTCCGATGGTGTTACATCAGAGACTAGCGCCACAATCGGAAACAAAGCTTAACTTATCCATAGATAACGCTACGCTACGCTCCGCTTGCAACGAAAAGTTGCCGAAAGTACACTTCCCTCAATTAACAATCATGACTAATGCTCATGTCGTAGATTAATAGTAGTTCTCGACAGCGGTGGCCGCGATCGATAGAGGGCTCGGAAACGTTGTCAAGACACGCATAACTTATGCTTGCTTACGGTCGAGCGAAATGGTCAAGGACAAAGCTGCTATTTAAATGCAAGGTTTTCTTGATTAGATTTTATTGTCTGTATGCGGGAATGTAGGTGCTCAAAAAAGTGCCCATATTGCCCAAACCGTTGCACGGGCTTCGCTTGAACATCGCTCGAATCTAAACAGATGCGTTTACTTTTTATGCCCGATGCGGCCGTCAAGCGTCGAGTCCTACGGCTGGCTACCAGCAGGAAGAAGGATTGTTTCAATTCATTTTCCAACTACCAACGGATTCTGTGCGCTGAATATCCGACTCCCATATTTCGTGGAGCCTTTCATCATCTAGGAGGATGTTTATGCGCCATGAACCTCTTTAGTACGAAATATAAGCATTTCACTGTACGGGACTAATTCAACGATAATTTGGGCCAGTCTTAAGCTCTTAGGGTAATTTTTGCCATTTCCACAGGAAGCCAACAACGAGTCATGATAGAGAAAGAAGACCGCTCCGACATGACTCCCGAGCCTTAGAACGAGCACAACTAGAATGTCTCATCAATAATTCGATAGGCGAGTAGCGTTGCGTTGCGTTTTGCCGTCTCTCACGAACTCCAGTCAGATTCCCAGATCGGATAACGAATTTGTGATTTCAACAGAAACAGCAAAGGAGATCGACGCTGATATCCGTTGGTGGAACATTCCGCTCACTCGCGGCGTTGAAGTCCCTTCGGATGTTGTTGCTGTTCCGGCCGTTTAGGCAGCACATTTTGCAAAGCAACAAGTAAAAAGGCAATTTTCGGGGGAGTTCCATCAGCACGACCACCGTCCTCACCATCGTCATGAAACAAAATAGCCCCAACACAGTGATATAGAGTTTCAGTTGTACCCTACCAAAAATATGAAGCGCGTTCGAGCGGATAAGGCAGAATACGGGAATGGCGCCAGGTAGATGCGCGAGTATATATATGGGCGAAGCATGGAGCAGCAATTGCCTAATGACTGTAGTAAGCGGATCGGCTTTTACGAAAAAACAGCAGTCTTTAAGCTGATTTTAAATATATGAGCTACCTACCATGGGTCTGACAGTATTTGATAAAAGTCGACTAATTTCGTCTGCTCTTTGTTACGTGCCAACGTGGTAACAACCAACGTTGATTAATGAGAAGCAAATTTTCCGGGAACGTCCTCAGTGTTCGCATTAAAATTCAGACAACACTTCATTCACCGATCCGGTAGCTGATTGGCTTCCTATCTGCGGTTATTCGCGTATAATCTTTACTGTTCACTTCTTCAACTGTATACGTTGTGTACATTCCGTTTCGAGTCCCATGGGAACTACAGCCGATCTCACATGATAAGATTGAGAAATCGTCAAGGAACATCAGCGCAAAAAATGTAATTGAAGATGACGAAATCCGCTCGCCTCGCCAAGGCGAGAGCTCTTGCTTCTGCATAAGACCGATACAGCGTCACTGCTTAGCGATGCTACAATTCAGTGGGAAAATTAAGAAACTACTGCGCGTTTCCGAAGTGATCCGTATCGTGCATGTTGGCGATTGCACGATTTTGCTTATTCAAAGAGCTTCCTTGTTGCGCGTGCCTGGCATTCGTGAAACGCACGTTTTATCTCGGCTAGCCGAAGTCGAAGTTGAACTTTAATACGCAGGTACTGAAATGTATCTGATACCCACGGCTGCACTCCCGCCATCTTTGTGCTAAAAACCGTACGTCCTCGCAGTGCTAGACGCGCTATATAGATATTGAGCTAAGTTCCGTTGAACGCAGCGGGATTTCGCGCGCTGGAATATGCAATACGGTCGATAACAGGCCGCTGTGACGCTCGTTTCAACTGATTATCGCGCCCTGCGAATTTCAACGCTCGTCTGATGTTTTCCTCTAACAGCCGTTTTCATTTACAAGCCGGAAATTTCTAGCAAACAGCTAGTATCGTATTTTGGGCTTTGGGTTTTGAGATCTGGGCCGAAAGCGTTATTGCTTTTACAGTAGTCGACAGCCATGTCACCAATTGTTTTTTTACGGCTTAGTGAGTACGGTGCGAAAGTTTTACTAGGAAGCCTAATGAATACACGCAATATATGGAGCTTCGCCGCTACGAAAAAATTGTTTCTCATAGTACTTTGGTGATGTCTTAAATCTACATCGATTTTCGCTCAGAGTAAAGGAACTTGCTTCTATTTTTTATGAATAGATTCGACGCAGGCTTCGAGCGCTCGGCGAGTCGTTTTCATCACAAAGAACTCGTTCCTTTGCCAGCTTAGGTAACGCTGGATCAACTTATTTCGAAGTTGAACTTTTTGTTACTGTGCATATAACTCACGAATTCCTCCTCTCTCCTGATGTTAATAGTTTTTTGCCACATATTGGCTTCGTAATTGATTTTATCCCCTCCGATCTTTCAAGTCTATGTTTTATTATCGTTAACCGATGTTTGAACGCAAACATAACGATGACACGCAATATAGTTAGTTGATAATTATTATATAATTAATAGCTATCGCTAAAAAAAAAGGTTTGGTATTGGAGAAAATTAGAGGAAAGATAGTTATCCAGATGTCCCGACAGAATTGCTAGTTGCCCAAAGAAAAGCGAGATGAACTTGTAGCGATGACTATGGGGTTCTATTACGATAGCTGCTTCAAGCTGCAGATATCTGTCTAATAAAGGCTTGAACGGAAAGTATCACTCCGAGCCTTACAATCAAGAAGTTATGATTAATTATAGATATATACCTGGCCGAATGAATTTTTATTTTCTGGCCGATAGAACAGCATACGGGATCTTCAATCCAATGGTTTTAAATGGTTGCCTAGAACAGGCAACGTAAAGCGTAAAAATCACTCAAGTAATTTTCAAATATATTGACGTGTTTTAAAATAGGTAAAGTGTGCTAGCTCTAGGTATTATCTGTAAGTTTTTCTCCTGTAAAAAAGGTCAACCGACAATGTCAGGCTTAATCAGACCAAAAATGCTATGGACATAGGCTTTGTTCGTATACAAAATAGGCGTTTCAGTCTCTCCCGAGAGAATCTAAACTACTTTCTGGCGTTCGTAATTTATTTTATCCATTAAATTGCATTTAATTTAGCAGCTCGTTTCATTTCAACACAATTTTCATGCTACGTTCTCATGGTGATATAGATGATGGTGTATCTAGTTATATCTCGTCCTGGAGCGGAGACTATGCGAGTTAAATTATAAATTTATATTGTTATTGCCAGGAGTGTGCGGTTTCACATCCCATTATCAGTGTCCGTAAGTGCTGAGTAAACAGTCGATCTTGATAGGCCCGAAAATCGCCTGCTGTGCGAGCCTGCGTATGAACGAGTGAGCGGATTACGTCACAGACCATTTGACAATCCTGTTGGACTCCTACAGGTTTGCCGTTCTATGAAATGATGGGACACTGTGTCTGAGAGAAGCGGCTGTCTAGAAACAATTACATGGCTGCACCTCGATTTGCGGAACGTTCTTGTAACGCACAATGTCAGCAGTCTATGTTTTTTGTATAGACGGGTAATAAATTCTTTATCGAGCGATCCTCTCCTAAAAGTCCTCAAAAATCTGCCTTCAAAGCAGACATTTTGAAGGCTGCGCACGCCCGTGTGGCCAGGCAAAGCTGTCCAGGCTTTCGGGCCATCCAGCCATAACTGGGGCACGTTGTCTCCTTGCATGGCCTGTTTTGGCCTCGGAACCAAACCGATAGAAACGGGGCAGAGCTTATGTGGTACTGTACCGGGAAAAACACTTCAGTATACCATAAATGGCTAATTTACTGCTATTCAGATTAATTGGCCATTGTGTTGGGACGATGGGAAGTGGTAGAGTGAAAAATAAGGCTGCCTAGAAGAACAGAACAGTGTGAGCTTTTTCTAAAAAGAAAATAGAAAAAAAAAATGTATATCAGTAGACGTCGAACAAATGCACATGAAAAACGTAAGCATTTTTTAGCTTTTTTTTTTTTTGATTATTTTTGGATTGTACAGGCAGGAATTTTCTTGCAGCCTGTAATGTTCATTTTAGATAGATTATAGGATATAAATGAGTTGCCCCTTATTTAATATTATCTTAGATCTTATTGAAATTATCTTGTAGCCAAATCGTTTCTATATGATTGGGTGAATAGTACGTGCTGTCTTTGTTGGACGACTTCTAGACTATAATTTCATAAAAGCAATCATAGATTTAAATATTTGAAACTCCTTGAAAATATATTGAAATTGAAGATTGATTCCATTAGTATGCTCATCAGGCTCTGGACGAAATGGGCCGCTTGAACATTTTCGTCGGTCTAAGATACACATATACATAATAGTTAGCGTTGTTTGGCCTACACTTAATGAGTCGAGCGATCTGTACCTAGGCTAAGCTAAACATAATTAGGGCTTTAAGGTCAAGGCGATATTTGAAAGCGTTTATCATTTTGGCGTACTATAGCCTCCCCCCGTCAAAATAGATTGCGCTTAATCAGAGCTTTCAAAACTTCATAAGTGTTGACGAACAGCCAGCGATGTTATAGCTCACAGTCAAATAGACCGCTCAATTGGCGAGCTCAATGATCTACAACCGTGCTTAATAAGACCAAAACATCTATATACAAAAAAAGACATCTATCGCGTTGGTATCACACTTCTCAGTCTCTAATAGAAATAACTCAAAAGCTGATTAGAAAAATTAACGACGAACCTTTCACAGATAGAGTCTTGCTCCTATAGGAACCCTCGCATAACCACGGTGCTGCAGCATTTCATAACCCGACTCCTTTCTAAGGCTATTAAGAATCGGGCCTTGCACAAAAGGTCACTCTACACAAAGTAGATTAATCCAAATTGGAGTGAGAAGCAATCAATGCCGAAAGCGGAGTCTGCAGCTTGCACTGGACCTCTGACATCTCGACCTTTGATAAGATCGATCACTTTAAGGTTGGTACGCGATTTTTATCTGCGAATCGACAAAACCTTAATTCAAACCCAGTTGCAAATCCCACAGTTACGTTCGAGCCCCTGGTGATGAATAGTACTTTAATTCAAAAGGTGCAACAACTTCAAATTCTTATGTTGTCCATACAATGCAAACATTGTATACGAGGAAAGTATGCACTCATGTATATTATACCTCATTTTACATGACAATGTATTAAAAATTCAAAAGAACACCAATATCAAAACATGCACGGCTCAGATGTATTTTCGTTCAGAAGCTTCGTCCGATTCACTGTCGCCATGATTTTTTTCTCTATGTTTCCATTGGTCTACCTTTCGTTGCACTGAACTATGTTCTGTTCGAACACCCAGCGGAACCCGACGACCTGAACTGGATTTGAATCAGAACCTGGTTAAGCGCAGTGATCTATGAATTGCTTTACGGCCCCTGTCTATGATCAGCTAACGCATGCTGTATATATTTTATAAAGTTAAATAATCCACTGTAAGGTCTGGCTTCGCAAACAAGGAGACCAGCGTTGTCGACAGCCTTCTGCTCGATTTGTCTACTGAAAACATTGCTGTCGCACCTCAACAGTGAGCTAGGACATCACTGGGTCAGCAGGACATAAAATAAAAAAAACAATATCATTTGTAAAAATATCTCAGGGAAAGGACGAAGCAAAAAATCTTTTTTTTTTCTCTAGTGTTAGAGAAATGGGCGCTCATCAGCCGATTGCTTATATCAAAATTGTTGGCTAATTATGATTTTTCAAAACAGTATTTACAACAATGATGAACGGCGTTCGTATATAAGTTTGGATTGATCAAATCTGGAGATTATATATAACCCAGTTGTAGCTAGTTCGATCCGCAGGTACCAGGTACTAACCCATGACATATTGTTGTATGCGAAAATAAATACACTGGGGAACATTTGGCAATGAGAATCACTGGGCAGCAACTGGTCGTTTGACCGTAAGGCTTTTGAAAATTTACCCAATAAGTCTGTGAAAAGAAAGTGTGCATGCATGCATGCATGCATGTATGTATGTGTCTGGCCTTATTGCTCGCGTGTTGCGGTGATAAGTCACATCGACATTGTACACTTGAACGTAGATACGACGTTCAGTACAGAGAGAATTTAATCTATGATAAGCTCGTTCCAATCAACCGCTCGTGCGTCTCTAAGCATACTGTTGCCATTCACGCAGAGCTCTATTTTGGAACGATCCCTCCTTTCAAAGCTCGCTTACATCAATATTGGTCGTTTTGCTTTCCTGCTCGAAATAGTAGAACGCGGCCAATAGGTTTAAACCCATTCGAGCACCTCTCACAGCTTCTAGCATATTTCTCGTTCTCCGGTTCCCACTCAACGAGTTGCTGATATCATCTCAAACCGGTAATTACCATCGTGCCTACTTTAAGTTTTCGCACATTGTAAATGCGCGAGATTAGCATTTTATCGCCAATCTATCCCCCCACTTTCAGTTCACATTCCCTCGCGGCCCAGTACTCTCGCAGACCTTCCTAGACCCGTCTCGACGAAGTACCCACCATTTTAAGCAAGTACAAATACAAGCGGATACATCCACACAGTTGCCTTAATTTACGTACATACACAGACTATCCTAGGGTGCGACAGAGAAGGACGGCCGGGGGGTACTCGTTATAGGGATGGCCTCTGATTGAGCCTACGTAAGGATACACGGAGCAACACTGCGATCCACACTATAAGCTGTCGAAGGATTTTTCTCATGCGTCGCCCGTTTCGCGCAACGACTTCGCAGATTGTTCTTCGAATCAAACTTCGATGACTCAACTACTAATATCGGTGTTGGGCGAGTGGAAGGAAAAGGACATTTTTTTCAATAGAATGACTTCGACTGTGTCTGCGACTTCGATAAATTGATGAGTATTGTACAAATGATATTGAAGAGGTCGAATGATTCTGCAAAAACGAGCAAATGTCCTGGACAAAAATACCTCTCACGGCTAATACTCTATTTTAACGTTGGAAATATTTTCACCAAGTTTAATTGAACGATGGCTTCGCTTCTTTCAGCGGTTGACGTCCGGCAGAGGCGATTTTCATTTCCCTGAACCTCTCAGGTAGCAGTCTATCGCAAGGCCGACTAAGCTACTTCGTAAAGCAGTACCTGCTAAGTGCTCACAAACAGACTTATGCTCCGCTTTAAAGAAATGGCTACGATATTTATTGTAAGAAAGCCGCCAGAGGATAGCTACAAAATGCTATGAAATTAGGAAAAATACTTTTTCTTAAAAGAGATGGATAGGCAGTTTTTTCCGATTATTTCCAAGGCTTCATAAGCAGATCAATCCGAGAAGAGATGTATGACTACTAGGCGTTCAGCTGTACTGATTGAGTAAACAGACAGTTCGTGTAAATCAGATAGTTGTTGTTAGGGCTGTGGATAAACGATAAACTTAACATTTTCTACGATCAAACCACTGGTACTTATGGAGGAGAGTCTATAAGAAGTGGCTCATTTGCATCAGGACTAACAATTGTCAAAGCCAAAACTTAAAAACCACTTCTCTAGCCATAAGTGCCATACAGATGCAAAGTGAATATGTTCTCTATCAAAATAAAGCTGATTTACGATTTACACAGAACACACCGTACAATTGGCACTATCAGGAGAAAAGAACCCGTATAAGGCCGACAACGCCAGTGACACGGTGACGAGGTCTGCGAACGAAACGCTCTGATAGAAAATTCATCTAGTGAACTGTAAGTCGGCTTTAAACCTCACAAAAGTACAATCCTTAAAAGAATCCTATTGCAAATTCTTACTACAGAAGAGAACAAGATACGGAACGAGCAATGAGCCTGCAATAAGAGCATTAGGAAATAAGGAGTATTGGATTGTGCGGATCGCGCATGGGACCCATCGTGATTGCTGATTGGAGTAGCGGCCATTGCGAGAAAACGCGCGGAAAGCTTAATGGGAACAAGGAGAAAAAAAACCCGAATTGATTGAATGACGAGTAGAATTCTTTTTGCTTGTCTAGTGAGGAAGTAAGTCTACTTATTACCAGTGTGGGAGTAATAGCTACAACAGCAGCGACAGCAGTCAAACTAGGTGGTCTATTGTAGACCGAGAGTAAGACCTGCCAATTGGCGGGCGTGCCAATTGGTGAAGCTGAACTATATGGGACGCGACAGTTCAGTGAAAGCGACCCGGTCAGCGTTTACGAGGAAGATGCGAAGTGTGCGATAGATTTGGGCTGGACCCATGTGCTGTAGATAGAGGCAGTAGCAGCAGGAGTGTGCTATGGGTCAGTAGAGAAGTAACGCAAATGGGCAAATGTGAAATGTGCCAGGTTTGCAAGTGACCAGATTCCCACAGCACTCAAATGCCAGATAGATAACAGCCAGGCGATCAGGCTTGTCGATTGCAAATTTCGAAACAGATCGACAGCTTGGAGAAATGCTAAAACATAGTCGTTGAGCATCGATTTGTTAATTCATGGAACAAATTTCGTCAATCTCAGATCGACCCAAAGACAGCCCACAATCACATGGACCATGCAACCTTAGCTTTAGGGTAATCATATAGTACTACCCTTGCTATCTATTCTTGGGTATGTAAGTACAACACGGTAGACCAATATATTTAATATTTGATAAAGCAATTTTTAGTTATTTATATCGTATTATTTAATTTTTAATTGTTAATAAAACGATTTATTAACAGTTCTCTTTAAGATCACCTAACAACACCGCGTTCGGATCCAGCAGACAAAGCAAACCTGATATGTTCCTAGCGTCAGATAGTTTTATGCGAATTGAATTAAAGGAGGCGCGAAAAACGCCCTTCGGGTGACTCGGATAGGCCAACGCGAAGGGGAAGGGGTTAGAGGTAAATCCGAATGACACCATAGGGCAACGAAAGGAGACCGTGTCGCGGTTGCCATTTCGGCCACTAGCCAAATGTGCGGACAGCGGTGCTTTTATTTGTTGGTATAAAATACACCTTGGCGTTGTTAGAAGAAACTGTGTCCTGCCTGACACACTGCCTACAGGACTAAAGAAGGGGAGTATAGTTGCGACTTCGCGAGCAGATCTGCACAGGACGTTGTATTTTTCGGGCATCTCCCGTAGCGGCCGGTGTTAGTATAGATGTTGATATTGTGCCCTATTCCTAAGGTACCTAACGAATTTGATTTGTTCGCTTGGCTAGGATGATCTAGCAGATTCTTTCGGCAGGACATACTACCTCAATACGCACAGATGGATAGATTCAAACCCCTAGCTAGATTGAAGATCTGAGAATTGTGCTATATAGCCCTTTGGGATTTTATTCCAGCAGCACATAAGATTTATAGCTCATCGCGTACTGTCTGATAGGCCAAGTATACATCGCCTAATTGTATGTACGTAAACCATGTAATACCAATGTACTCGTTGCTATGTATTTTTTATTCCATCGCATATATAACGTAATAGATGTTTATGACGGGCCTAGATTCGACTATGACATTGCTGATGTGTTGTTATGTAATATCTATTCGCCTATATAAAAGAAAGATAGATTCTAATGTCGGTATTTCTTCGGATATTGAGTGTCCATAGGGTCGTGATTATGAAACAAAATTAAGGAGAACTTCTTTTTAACAATTTTAATGATAACTCCACATTAATACAACCGTCAATGAGAGTTGCGTGTTAAGCGAGTACTTCCCTTATGTCTCTTACACGACACAGGCTTTGCCGGCAAAGCTGTCAGGAAGTTTCTATATAACACTGTCGAGCTTGCACCTCATGGAGTAACTCTATTAGCAAGTCGACAGACTTGGCCTTGCAGTTTCATCGCCGATTGGGATCTGTCCCTATCGACTGATTTTAGACCAAACAGGCCAAGGCAACTGCACTGCCCTCCTTGTCGAAGAAGTAGTTAAGGCACAGGCAGAGAAGGATGCTTCGACACCAGCGAACATAGTGGACACACACGGTGAGCGTCTTTGGCCCGCTAACATCCTTTCAACCCTCGAACATACATTAAGGGGTCAGCAGGAGCTACTAGTCTAATGCAGTTATAAGGACAGCAGCGCTGTCAGCTGGCGAAGCCTGTCGTGGGGAGTGATATGGTTAAGACGGACCGCCACCCCAGCTGACAAAGAGAGCAAGCTAGATTTAGTGAAAGGGGTTGGCGTAACCATCGATACTTGCCCGCCAATGCACGTGGTGAATTTTCTCTTGTGTAGTACATAGTATGAACGCTCTACACCACACTGCTGAAGTTCAATAATATACTTGTAAGCTAGAAGTAATGCTTTTCTCGAACAGGCCTGCCGCCTTCGCTATTGTTACTTATGCAAGTGAATGCGTGATAGTTGAGTCAATACGCCATATAT
>NW_019214189.1:42436-161701 GCF_002532875.2 Varroa jacobsoni | reverse complement strand
GAAAACCTGGCAGCATAAATCACGACAAAAAGGGAGAGATTTGAAACATAGGCAACGATCAACAATATTGAGTTAGTAAGTCCAAATGAATGTCTCGCTGTCAGCTCAAAGCTTACGAAACGTAACATCCACGTAGAAGTTCAAAACAAAGTCCTCTTCCGAATAAATTTGCGTTAGGTACGCGAGGTTACATCAACCATATAACACTACACAAATCCAACCCCGAACATCCATTCCATAAACATCCATTATATCTATTGAAAAACGAACGCTAACTGTACAAGCATCCATAATAATGCGGTTAATTAGACTTATAACTTTTGTAACGTACGTCTGCATTTGTTGGCTGGCTCTAAATGTACAATGCTGGATGTAACAGGCGTCCACATGTAAAATAACACCTTGGCAACTATCTATTTTTTGCAATTATGGGTAGCTGGTTTCTTCATGATGCCCTGTCGCTATGTATAAGGTAGAATATGAGCGAGGGTTCGTGGAAAAGCAAAACGGATCTGTGACAGAAGTCGCAACCAAGTCAAAATGGCAGATTGCCTCTACTGGCGACCTTCTTCTCTCTCTCTCTCTCTTTTCCTTTTGTTCCCTGCCGAGTGACCGTTTTTGTTCTCTTGTGCCAACTCCAGAGCTAAAATCCTGAATCGCAAACAAAGCACGCTTAAAACTTGCTCTGCTCTAGATTCCCAGATAAAAAAGAATATCATGTCACTAGTCGCCACCGATTTGCTATAGGCCTTCTAGCCCAGTCCCCTGCTTTTGAAGTTACTCAGCTCTGCTCGAACGATCGTTTGGCTGGCTGCTAGCTAGGCAATACCTCTATGAGCGGCATCAGTGCTTCCACCGTTGACACTGCTTCTGTTCTTGTACCGCAAGCAACCATCAGCATCTCACCACGGCCATGACTGGATGGATCCATTATTAGATTCTCCTCACGTTGTCCATAAGATGAATTATCGCTAATGTTATATCATCAGCTTCGTGCGTGTATTTATATCAACTAAAAACACATAATGGTCACAGCGCGGTGACGGCAGGCGCGTCTAACATTTAGCCTGTTCGCTCGAGATCGCTCGTCATACATTGAAGATGAAAATGATAGGGTAAACGAAAAACAGGGACCGAGAGAAGGAAAAAGGTCAACAGTCAGGGAAGAGCAGATAGTCGCACTTTGATGTACACAGAGACCATTCAAACTTACTCAATCACTACAATATCTAGCAACACATTCAACCGAGCGACACGTTGAGGTACTACAAACACGATGGATTAGGCTAGAACAGCAGCTGAAGAAGACAAAATGATTGTTTTACATTTTCGATTAACTTATTTCTATACCTTGTCATTGTGCTAACTCAGTGACGTCGGTCTCACTCGTACAGTTCGGTCCTCTCTACGTCAAGTGTCTTTCTTCTCCTGCAGTTTCTTAGGCGGCTGAGATACAGCCATTGCGGTGGAGTCGCCCAGTCACTAATGGCTTACTACGCTTGATCAAGCCATTTCCAACTGTCACCTCCCAGCGGCTGGTGACGCCATCAAGCTGCCAACATATCTGTGTTATGTCCTGTATGACGCACTACGATCGAGTACCTGTCTGATGCACAGCTGCTGTACACAGCCTGGAGCTGTACCAATAGCTTTAGTATAGTGATATTAATCGTTACATGATGCGACTGCGACTTGCAGACCGAGAGAGGTCGTTTGCTGGCACGCACACTTGCTTCAGGTTAATGAAAACGTCAACACTAACATCACGCCGAGAGTGAAGCGTTAAGAAAGATAGCACTAAGCAGGGTTTGTGAGAGAACAAGAAATTCACAGAGATTATGGTGTACAGCCTAGCAAAACGTTGCAAAGAGACCTCCACACGCAGGACCTGTCGCAGTATCACATCCATTGCGTCCTTCACTTAGGCTTTTAATCGAAGTCCGCAACGCCACCCAACATGAAGGAAAGGCATCACTGCAGAAATGGGTAACGGCTCGGTTTTGCGCTAACCCGCGATGATATTAGAGCCCCCCATCTCATTTACCTTCTTTCCCTTTCTCAAGTCGTAGCCTCGCCCCCTCATATGAAGTAAACTACACCCGGTAATGCGGCCTGCGCTAGAAGTCTCCTCGGCCGTGGCATGCACCTAAAGGCATAGTCACCCGGGGGGTACGTTGCAACCGTTTGTATCGTTGAGTCCTCGGGAGAGAATGTATGAGCTCGTGCAGTTATGTCTGTAACAGGGCATCACTCCCTCTTGTACCTGATGATCAGAGATCATTGACAAACTCCCAGCCCGACGCATGATGGTAGAGATGTCATGGCTGGTATAAGAAACTGCGACGTATGGAGTGATAGATATTCCTAACGGTCGTTTTCTTGTTATCTTAGGCGAAGTTTGGAGAAAAGTTTTGACCAGTTATGAGCCAAATGAATCTAAGCCGCTGTATCAGTGCTATCGTACAAGTAACTGTACTATGCATCAGCTGTTGCCAGCCCGCTGTGTCGAGGGAACGGCATTAAAGAATGGAACCCTGTTTCGTTCTCTCTACTACAAGTAATTACAGTGCGGCGAATGGCGACAGCAAGAACGACAGGAACAGGAGGATTGGTCGACGGTAGTCCACTGCGCCTGCATGGCGCTTATATCGGAAAGGGCCCTTTTGTGGTCGTACAATGCAAAGCGGGTCATCTACTGGGCTGTCAAGAGGAAACACCCCAGAGTGCCATATTCGCAACACACATGCACACGCGCACAACCAGACAAACCCAGCTAGTCGTTTTTTCATGAACCTAAGCACTGCTCGCAAGCTTTCGTTTCTGTAGGTTACCGCCCCACCCAGCTATTCGCCATGTCTGCCTCCTTGGCATTCCACCAAACTGAGAGTAGCAACCGATATAAGGATGAGAGTACAAACGGCTGTGGTGCCAACGGGAGATATAGCTCACCCCCCAGGACTTCCGTTCTTGCGGCGAGAAGTTCCTTGATCCCGCACCGCTCGTGCTTCCTTTGGATCCACTCGGCGCCGGTTCACAAGTCGAGCCGCGTGCCTGCAGGCGCCGATCTACTGCCGCTATTCTCGGATGCTTTTGCGCTAAAGGCTTTTCTTCTTTTTTCTTTTTATGGATGCACTCATGGAACTGCCTACTTCGGGTGCCTTCAGGGACTAATCCCAGTGCTGCTTTGACTTCCGATCTCGACTCTGGTAGAGCTCCTCTCCCTCCCTTGCTGCCGCCCTGTTTCCAATGAATTGTTACCGTTCTGCTACAGCGCTGCTGCCCCTACCGACTGACGGCTGCCGAGGTGTCAAGAAAACTTCTTCTTTATCGTCCTCTTGGACAAATCTTCGTGATCTTTTTCTGCTGTCTCTTTCAACTTGCTAATTTTTATTCTGTTCACTTTTGTTCTCACTAGCAGGCTGCCTTTTCTCTTTGTTGTTTAGAAAGATAACGGGGTTGCAGACAAGAGACAAAGCTGGAGAACATTATGTGCCGCACCAGCGAACTCAGCCAACTGCTTCATAGCTAGCGACCTAGAAACCATCACGGGAATGACGCAGGCATGAAAAACTTGCGTCGTCTAAATTCTGCGGCTTGCTCTGCCGCAGCTCTCCCGTCTGCTTGAGCCATCACCCTGATGTCCATGCTTTTTCCCTGTAGCGTATAGTAGCATTTTTAGCCATTGCAGACGTAAGCCCAACTTGGTGCTGCCAGGAAAAGTGCCCTCAAAGAAAAAACAAATATTCTCAATTTTTCATTAGAACGCGTTCATGTCGTTGTGTAGGAAAAATCATGTATTAGCGGCGATGATACGTTGGGTCCGTATTTTTGAGACAGACACATTTGTACATGTCTCTCAAGGAGCTTTTGCACCTACTAGCTCAAAGGCTTATTCCAGCCGCGTGTTTGTTTAAGTCGACGTCGACATGGCTTCATTTTTACCGAGGCGTTTATTTCCTCACACCCGTCGTTATTAGCGACGCATGCAGCCACGAAATAAATTCAAATCACCCATCGTGTACTAACCCTAACCTTTTTAAATGGCATATCTGTTTAGCAGACAGGCATACACACTGAATGAGCCAGCGATATTAAAGAATCCCTCATTCCCGAATCTCGTTGTTATCCTTCAAAAATCACCTATCCGCCTGCACGTGTCTTGGGCACCTGTGACCACGCGCTAATATCTCTAAACTACAAGTTCAATCCTTCTTTGTGCAAAAGTAAGCATGGAAACTGAACATCTTCACCCTAACTAGCCTATACGTTTGGAGTTTTATAGCGACCAGCGGGTCACATAGTAACTAAAACAACCTAGCCTCTAGAAAATACGGCCTATCAGACCCCAGAGGTTGAAAGAGTGGAAGCGAAAATGTCGTTGGATGATCCATCATTTGCCGTCAGCAGGGCGAACATCCCGAATGAAAGCAAACAGCTTCTTATCGATACGCTGACAACCGCCTAGCTACCTCCTGATGAAACAACAATGAAGGATGAAGAAGGGTGAAGATCATGTCTCCCTTAACATTTTTCCTCTCCTCCCGTCTAATGCTAAACCTACCTGGAACAAAAAAAAAAGCTAATAAGAAGAAAATTACTGCGAGTGTCTTCTCAAAGCAAATTTGACCTAATATACAAATTGTGTTGTATTTACGGTTATGTAGAATTACATGCATAAAACGTACAAAAGGGTACACCTTATCTGTGGATATTAGTTGTTGTTCGTGCAAGACACCTTGGCAGTGGAAGAAAGATATTTTTCTCAGTTTAACGTGAAGCTGACATGAACACCCTTAAAGGAAAGAGCTTACTGTGTTGAGTTATTGAATGGAAGCTCTGAAAAGGACAACAAACTGTGATTGTGTACATTGATAATTAATGATCCATAATAGGTTAGAGTTATACTCAAGAACAAGATTGTTGTTATAATTACGGTAATATATATAATAATTTTATTTTACTGCCATCTATTTATCATACTTATTTAAATTTCATTCAACTGAGACGCACCCAAACTAGTGAAAGCGAATTAAAAGCATTTTTTCATTTTATTATCTCCTAATTGGCTTCCAATTCAATGATCGACCCACAGATTTCAGCTAGATATTAGCAACTGTTATTGTCGTTGGGTCGTATCAATAGAGTACTACAGAGCCTCTCAGGGCAGAGCCAAACGAGCAGATCATGTTATTTATGGAAAACATTAGAAAACAAGAGATACATAACGTAGTTATAAAGTAACGTTAAACCCACACCTGAGTCAAGTGTTAAATACACATGAAATGCTTCCCGGGCCAACCATTTTGGCTATAAAAGAAAAAATTGCGTTTTTACGTGAAAATTAAATGATGAAATTAGGTTGATTTTAGGGTAGAACTATTAGGCAACCTGAACGGCATTTAAAGCTGACTCTGCCAAACCACGTTTTTGCGGTTCTTGTGTTAGTAATATGCATTTGAATGGACTTAGAGCATTTCCCACGAAGCGCTTTACCAAAATTTGCTTTCTGCAGACACTTGATAGAGTGTTCATACTGCGGTTTCCTCCGAGATCGAAAAGTCATGATTACTTAGAATATTAGGTATGTCTGAATAGACAAAAAATCTATACGAAATTCAAGCATTTGAAACAGAAACATTATTCAATAAGAGCCCAGTTTACGACATCCGTTGTCGTGGTACTCCCGAGCCCTGCTTAACAAAAACATAGCCTTTACTAACGTACAAATCTGCAATAGGCTTAGTTCCGAGCAGAATAGCTGTACTAAATGGCCTCTTTCAGCGACGATATGTTATCGGCAGAACAGCACTGTGTTTTGTAGGAAGAATAATATCTTCAGCACCTAGCTACACAGCTGGACGAACGGTGATGATTGGTATGAAAAGACTTCTCAAAGAAGCTTTCACCACGCACCTAGTCTTAGAGTCTGAATCGTGGTTACTCCGTAAGAATGCTGCAGTGTTGAAACCCTAACGTCACAAGTGAATGAATGTCAAAGAGAAAACACCAAGGAAACGTCTGATTGAAACACCTTCATTTTAGTACACGTCAGCTTCTCTGGAGCAGTGTTTGGGAACTCGCCATTTGCTTGATAGTCCTTCGTCAATGGGCCGATTTGTACCGCACTAGACATTCGGACTTTCACGATCGACCCAGTTTGTCAATCTCCTACAGCGGAAAAAAGCGCAACTATCCAGCACATACGACTTCAAGGTGGTGACTCGAAAGTCACCGTTCGAGTGTAGTGTCAGAACTACTTCAGCCAAAGCGTTCGATCTCTCTTTCTCTCTCTTCGTCTTCAGTGATCCTGTTCCAGTTTCGTCCCATACAAAAAGTGCTGCGGCGTTGCAGAAGAAAAACACGTTCGTGATAGTAGCATGAAAAGCAATATTGCGATTGCCCACCCTTGGCTATTATGGGCTTACTTTAAATCTTCCTTAACCGCAAATAGCACTAAACCTCGTGACGACGGCCACTAGCCGAGGCGATACCATGCGTGATAGAGACCGCGTTCCGAATACTGATCGGAAGTAGGCGAATCCCAATAGACTAGCTGAGTGTTACATATGTATGATTGACGAAATATGCTTAAAGAAATCCGCAAAATTTTAATAAAATATATCTACATTATGATCTAGAACGTCTTCGGTGTTCTCGGGTCAACAAAGTATGCACTCCTATTGAATCTTCGTACGACCGGAGCACCACTTATATCACGCACACTCTTTCACTAATGACTAAACACTCTAAAGTCTCAAAGTTTCTCTAAATTTGTTGAGAATATTGATGTCCCGTTGCCGTGATGGCAATGGAAGTACGATATATATTAGAATTTTAAGTTTAGTTCACAGATTAATAAGTTTGTTACCCGTTAATCATTGTCCTATTGAATATCACATCCATTACCTTCAAAGTCTCTGCTGTATATTTAGGTTAACACTACCGAAATGTAAATCTAAGATATAATTATAGGTAATATTTTACATTACGGTATGTGCGCATTATCTTTGATCATCTTCTCAGTTCCTCATTATAGACAAGACCACTGCTTTGCGGCGACCGCGATGCCTGTGTATTCTCAGAGCAGAAACAGCTGGATGGCCGATAAGGCATTTAGGTAAACACTGTGAAATTATCTATAAAACACCAATAGAAAATGCTGACTGGTATTCCAGTACATGCGTAACCATTTTCTTCGTGCTCAGACACTAATTCCGCTGATATGTGATACGTGCACGTGCAGACGCTCGATACAATTCTATCAATTAGACAACCGCTATATGATATGCTGACATATATAAGAGCTATTCAAGTTGCATTGAAAACTGCCATTATCCCTATATTCGAATCATCCCTATATTTAAATCGGATCTCGACATAGATTTCTGTAGAATGTTTTGAAAAAGTTTTACATTTTTCGCTATATATATATATATATATATGAATACGTATGAAATAAGATTCAGACCATCGCCTTCGTACCAGAGTAGCGTTTGTCTTCTCTGTACTCCTGAAACCACGGTGAATGTGTTTATGTTAGAGTCAGGATGCGACAACATATATAGGGCGTTTGTATGGTCGATATGTGCTACGAGTTTTGTAGAGCAGAACAAAGCTGAATGGATCAGCAAGCATCCATCGGCTAGTAAATGGTTAATAGAGTAGCTCGTATACCATTGGGTCAAAGCGGAACGGTACTGCACAGATCTCTCCGATGTGCTCTTGGCCAGGCCTTTGCAGATCACCATTTGCCTCCTTGTGGGTGCATCTGTGTGCGCGTGTTGACTTTGGTTGGCCGAACTTGTTCGAAAGCTTCTCTTTCTTTCCATGTAAATGGATGTATTATCTCGTATCTCGTTTTTCGCCGGTTGCATATCTCACTGTTGCTGCGTGATAGCAACAAAGACACTGTGTATATACCAGGGTCGCTCTATTCCGCCGTGTGTCGAAAGTCCGATACATACCTGGCTCGTCGGGGTGCTCTTGGACGAAAAGCACTCGCAGTGCTTTTCTCGCCCTGATTTCCCATCGACTTCTTACACCGAACTGCCAACCGTAAATTACCATTATCATCGGACTATAACAAAGCTATTCAAAGAAAACTGGAAATTATGTTGCTGTTCCTGTGTTCCTATTCTCGTAACCGTTTCAATCAGTTTGCCTGAGTGCAATTGATCCTGCTGTCAGCTGAATCTTCAATAGTATGCGGACTCATACCATATGTTCAGGCCACGATTAAAGATGTCGAGCACTAACTACGCACAGCGTTTCACTACATTATCGTTCGAAAAAAAAAATATGAACTATAAAAGCAATCTGGAGATAATAACTGTCGCTCCGAAGTTCTGCTACGAAGCAATAACCTCGTAGTGCGGATTCCTTCGTTTTGGGTGCGTAGTGCCTATATAACGTTACGGTGTTATTGTTAACGTAGCTGTTATTGCTGATAGCCGTTAGAAACGTTACTTACAGATATTGTATCTCGCTACTTTTTATTTAAGATAAAATGCTTTTTACTAAAACGGATAAATACTTCGTTAATGAAAGCCTTGTGGCTTATCTTTTTGGGGTTAAACATTACCATTCGCAAATCCACAGGATCACCCTCGGCCAACCCGTTTCATCGCTTTTGTCCACGCCCTTCATACAAATAATAATGAGCAAGAGTCGGAATTCTATTGTATAGTACTAACAGGAACGACTAGTGAACGAATGAAAAAAAGAAAACCTTCTTTTCAAGAATGGCGCTCTTTTTCCGTTATTGCTGGCGTTTAGTTCGTTTTTTTCTGCCTTCCATACGTTCAACTTCTACTCGATAGAGCCGCCAAGACAAAGAGCTGACAGTCGGTGATCTACGCAAAGCAATCCAGATCAGCGAAACGGTCGCATCAGTTTACCATCGGTCCCATAACAAACAATTTCAACCTGTCTAAACAATACGCAGCCGATACGGCGGGAAAAGCAGCTGCCACTCTCCGCCTGCAGTGACTCGGCAGAGCGAGGATCTTGTCAGCTACTCGAAGAGAAGTGTTTGTGATATTGCTAAACAAATATGGCAGGTTTCTATACAAAGGACCTTTTCTTTGAAACTGGCTTAAATTAATAAAACCGACTTTCTTGAACAGAGAATAAATAAAGGTTAACTTGTCTCATTGATGCGATCAGTAGTACTAAGGGATTTGTGCCGCCTGTGCGCTTGGTAAACTTCCCTTCGATATTGGCAACGTGATTTTGGATGTACCTGGCTCATTCTGTCCCATAAACCTATCCCTTGACTCAGTTAGTGCTGCAGTTTACCATCATGTGCTTATCGGAGGCAAATTATTCGGGGATCAAACGTGGCTTCTTCATACAATGGTCGCGATGGATGAGTGCTTGTTTGCGAAATGGCACAAGGTTAAACTCGAGCCTCATATATTGTCAAGTCTGCTACGTGTAATAACTCCTTACGAATCTGCGAAACAATAGTAAACGCGTTTAGTTATCACGATAATAACTAAGATGATGCAGCAAACTACACCTCACGACAATTCTAATAAAATACTGATGTTTATAAAAATAATTAGCTAAATTCATGCACGTTTTATAGATAGCGCACTCGTGGTGAACGAAGCACATCCTTCGTGACCGTGTTCATTAAGTCCCGTGCAACGATCATTTACGGCAGATTCAAACAAAGCCTGATATGGACAAAGCATGGAGCGGTCCTACGAACACATAGTACAGCTTTATTCAGTTTCGGATTTACGTGTAGAATTTTGTGATGTTGCTATATATATCGCACAATGCAGTCATTATAAGAGCAGCAGCAGCTTGCTGAAATTTATCTCAACACAGCAGCCTGTAAATTTCTACAGAATGTAGTTACGGCGCTGGTGTGGTCGACCCTAGTGTTTAGAGCACCAGGAGTATCCTTACATGGGCGTATGTGTAAAGGAGCAAGCTATGTTATCTGCTGATACAAAAGTCGACACGGAATCGTCGTCGTAGTCGTTGTGTAGAGGAAACCGCTGAAAAGACCAGCTCCGTACCAATAGCACTAGCAAGTAACGGCCAAATCACCACTGTGAAACTGGGCCCCATCTGTCTTGACCGAGGAAGACACAATGGCCGAGCACAGTTCAGCCAAAAGATTGCCGTCCTAATGGCACAAAAGCATAGACGCCGTGTGAAGAAGACTCCAAATATTACTAGAATATTACCCGTACGTGGAGTTAACTTTTAACTCTACGTATTCTTATCTTTATTTACGTACCTTAAAAAAATCTTAGAAAAAAGTAAACGGGGTCAGGACGAGGACTGGCGATCCTTATTCTAAATGCACCCACATGCATATCGCACGGCAAGCGTCTAACTAGACTTGTTTCTATTGTTCGTACAAGAAGGATATGCACAACAAGAAAAGACCACAGCTCAAACAAGAACTGCGCCTGTCGACGACTACTAAATCCAGCTGATTAACAATCAAACAGTCAGGTCGCACCAAAGTTAATCGACAATCTACGCTAGCATTATTTACCCTTTCGACCACTCGGGGGAACGAATATCCAACGCTCCGTTACATTTGCAGCATTATAGAGCAGATAACGATCCGCACAGACAATACGTCGTGTATGTTCGTATTGTGTACAAAGAATACTACGAAGATGACAATGGCGATCATGATCTAGTGAGGAATCACGAGAAGATAACTGATGCTGAACCACTGCGAGCAGTTCTGAAAAGATCAAATCTGTTGTATAAAAACTGAACACAAATACAGCTGTTATTTAGCATAACGGAAATAGCTATCTATGCCATTATAAGGCCGTTAAACGAAGCATGCTCAACTGCGAACTCGTCGCTTGGTCGGTATCGTGATGAGTAAATCGTGAAGAAAAGTTGAAGACTGTCCACCGATTATTGTGCTATCATGTTATCTGTAAATGTTTTCAATTTTACGACTGGTAAGCGTTAGCTCTGGCTTTTTTCGAAGTTCGAAATTTGCACCACGAGTGATTTGTTTGGTAAGCTAGTGTTATACTGCTGCGCCAGCACGGGAAATCGTCGATGACAAAGGAATTGTCGCTACCGATATTGTGGAAGCGGCAGTCTGTATGGAGTGTGCGTGGGTGAGACAGCATACATCATTGAGTCGAAGTCATTCTCACTACAAACGGTCAGTGTCGATTAAAATCAATATTGTAGGCCTGTTATTAATCAAACGTCTACACTTGTCAGCCGACTACAGAGTAAAGGACTCTGTTTGTCGGTGTTAGTCAAAAAATGTTTACACTCAGCCTTGGAAACAACAAGGCGCCTTCGCTTCGCAGGAATCAGCCTCAAGCGTCTTCGAGCAACTCGTTCTATGCCATCCTATCAAATTTTTTTGGACGGACGTCCTGGTAGTTAAAGTAATGGTCTTACAATAATGGCTTTGGTCAAAATTTGAACTCGTTGCTGATATGCACATCATGGTGGCATTCATCTCTGCAATACAACCAACACTTTGCGTGTTTACATACGGTCAAGCTGAATCCATAGAAGTTTTCCGATGTAAACCACCTTCAAGCAACATATATATCGAGAAAGAGAGAGAAATTCCGCCATGTTGTTTCGAATATGTATACCCTTTAGCAAATAACTGTGGTTACGATGATATAACGTATCACGGCATCCGTATGAGCGACGCTGGAAATCGGTAAAATTCACTTTTGTGTATCAGATACTTCTCTGTGCGTCTAACTTGTCACAAGCTACCTCTCGGGCTATCCTTATTAAATCCAGGTCTCACTAAACCCAGGCGAGCTGATATCTCCAACAAGAATAGCAATTTTTATTATCATAGTAGATGATTGTAGACGCAGCGGCTAGGGTTAAACCGCTTTCATATTCTATATGTCAGTTGGTCTCAGATTAGCTTCTGATTACGACTAGAATGAGTCTGTTTAGTCTAGCGATCTGCTATTCTGCTCATCGAACGACTTGGACAAACAACTGGGCTGCTCTGGGCAAAGCTGTTCCATCGAATTCGCGCCTTACATCTCTAGGCCTTCAATGGCCTTAGTTCGGCTAGCCGTTGCTTTCGCCGAGGAATATTTTCGGCCCAAGCTTAACTATAACGCAAACGTATAGCCTTGTTTCTTAAGGTAAATGATGGTGGTAGAGAATAGAGCATAATTAGAACTGCCGTTTACCGGAAGTCAGCATTAGTATTTATGTGTACAAACTTTTTAATGGCCCCTAGTGAGAAGTTCACTTCGAATCATTTATTCCGGAAAAGGGGATTTGAGGAAAGGCAAGCAAAGTCAACTCTAAGCCGGTCCAATGATCCCGTCTTTGCAAAGACGCAAAAGGGCTTTTCTACCCATTCCGTTCCTGAGTGCTACGTAAAAACTGCCCTGCAGGGTAAGTTGACTGCTTAAACGAGAAGCAGTGCAGTAAAGTGGGACTAATAACACTACCACTAAACACAATACTGAAAGCAACTGCATATAATAGACACTATCGCGTCATAATTTCAAAGTAAATTTGAACGTAGGGCGAATTTTCCCTTGCGTAAAGGCAACGCAGTTACAAAGAAAGTGGATAGTTTGTTCAGGGTTTTAATGATTTCTTGGTTCCCACGTGGCGCACGCTGAATTCTGCCTGTATTTTTCCCGACATCAGTGCGCTGCAGCCTTTTTGTCAATAACTTTGACATTCCATTAGGCACAAGATAGATCTGTTACTAGACATTTATTAAATGCAGTGCAGTAAGTGTTTACCTAACTCTAAGCCTTTCAGGAATCATGCAATTATACCGATGCTCGTATGTCGAACAATCGTTGTGACACACGAGTTGTAGGACATTCGTCAGCTTTAGTTCCAGATAAGTTGCTTTTGAGCCATGCGTATGGCCATCCTCCGTAACCATAAGAACTCGAACGAATTCATTAGCGTAAAGGCCCTGCACTGCCTGCCCATTCGACCTTAGCCAGCGGCCCCGAGTTAGTGGTCAATGACTGGACCCAAAGTGAACAAGGTTTCGTGACACATATATATACGTATAGTATAATGGCAAGTAGATATTGGAGAAACAAATAGAGATAGTAAATATTTCCTATCTAGGGCGGAAATTCAGCCCCCGCATTTGTCACTTTTGGCATGCATCGTTAACTACACGTGCTTGATGCCACAGCCGCCGTCTCCTAATGGGCGCACACAGAGCGAGCAAAATGTATATCGTTACGGGTTGAGTGATGATCGGCCAAAGGGTCTTGCCGGTCTCGTAGGGCTATTGAACACGACAACGCGTGTGAAGCCTACGCTCCCTAGCGGTTACTCCCATGCCCTTACCAGCAGGCCGTAGAGAATAAGAATCATTCTTCATTATAATAGACATCATCATCGTCCTGCCGCGACTCCTATGCATAGCGGTTCTAGGTAAAGTCAATCGGATAGACCACCCACGTGCTGCCGGCCTACGCGCGCACTCATCGTGTTATACAAACATGCTCCTGTGTATTTATTTGTTTATGCCTGTATGAATATATTGAAAAACGGTGTATGCAAGACAAAATATAATATAAATTTGTATTACGAACACCTCTCTCTCGTCTATGGCTCTTCAAAGATACCTATATTCATTTATTGAAGCAGTTGACAAACTTCTGATGAGGGAATATAGGCAAGTGCGGTAAACATTAGTGGCTTATGGCTAAATTCGGTTGGCTTGCTTGGAATGGGTTAAGATTGTCGGTCCCTGAATGCTGCGAAGACCTCGAATGTGTTTGTAGATTCTTATTAGTTTGTATTTACGTTCATTTACAGATTTACTTCATATAGCACTCAAAAGGTGCATCGTTGTATTGTTATTACAACTGTTAGACAAAGCCTTAACATATGTGCACTCGTAGCATCGTGTAGCGGCGACTGCAAAATCATAGAGATTACGCCAAGAGTCGGTGCCCAGATCCTTCGTCATTATTGTGAGCTGCGGTAGGTTGGCTGAGAACATCCCTTTCCCTGCTCCTCCCCTGTTGATCCCATCGCTACTATGAATCTTTGCTGTTGCTGTTGCTACTGCTGCCATTGTTGTTGCTGTTTCGCAGATAGTCCTGATGACGCTTTTGTTCAATGAACGACTGTCGCTATCCACATCGCTCACTATTACAGTAACCCATTATCGTTGCCGTGATGACTTACCTGTAGATGGAGGCGCAGCAACTTAGCCGATGGCTTTAAACCCAGAAAGACGGTGTCAGTTCAGCTTTTATCGTTTACGGCGACTTTGAACCATTTACGGCGCGCTCACCATCATGGGCAATGCAAGCGAGAACGGAAAGAAGACACACCTGGTGGCAAAGATGAGCCCATCATGTGTTATCATTATTTTGCGAAGCATGCGCTCTAACCAGTGGCCTATGGGTAGCGCTCGCCCCGCAGAATGAATCTGCTAAGCGGCTATAGAGAATGGTCTAACGTCAGAGTGCATCTCAAGATGGTTACGTTAGAGAAATGACAACATAAGCAATGACGCCGTCGTCAGCGGTGGCGGCAGCAGTCAATGTGGTTTCTCTGTTTAGGTCATCTCGCTGTCCTCATTGGGTTCGTTGTCGTCCCGTTGCTAAAGACAACAACCATCGTGAACCGAACAGCATCCCGGAGTGCACTGGCACAATATCGAATCTGCCCGAGTCTTCGAAGCAGCCATGATGTAAGCGATGCTACGAAAATGGTGGTAGTTGAAGCAAAAATAGAAGCTCGTGTAACAATAGTTACACAAAGCATGGCTCAATAATTCACTCACTGCAAACGTTATTGATTATGGGCGAAAACCGATATCAGAATAATGACTGGTAGGATATGAGAGAGAGAGCACTGTACCTATATAGCGTGGGTTTTCTATTCCGTCGCCGCATACGGAAGTACCATCGATATTCTTGGCTACGTGCATATATGTAGGCGCAAGCCTAGTAAGAGCTTTTAGGACAAGAGGATGGCCTGTTGAAGCTTTCAAGCATGCCGGCTGTTCCGGTTGAAACCATCTGAATTTTATCATGTAAAAATATATCAGTCAAAACCTCGAAGACAGTGTAGAAAAGAGAGAGTAGTAACTATTAACTGTGGGCGACGTATACACTATGTGTCCGCTACAAAAAAAAACTAAAAATGAACACATTTGATTTTTTTGTATATGTGATCTGGCTAAGTAAGTTAAATTTAACATGATGTATAGACTTTCCGTACATTAACACTAACGGCTTTTTGACATATGCTTTCGGGCCATAGGCTCCTTTGCTAAAATCTAGTACGGCTTAATTCGATTTGCTCACCGGAACGGGCTTAACCACCGGTGTTTTTAGTATATGTATATAAATAACGAAATAAACATAGATGTGCCTCGTACTAGCCAGCACACTGGCTAGCTAAAGACTTTTTGTAGTGCTCCAACAACAATCTGTGAAAAAATCTAAACAACCAAAAAAAGACGGCTTGCGTCTAAATTCCTCGTTTGGAAGCAATATTTTTATGTGTACTTTAGTGAGATACGGAATACGCATTGATACTAATAGTAGAAAGTGAACTTTTTGGTTCGATATTTATAAATGCGAGTCCTACTTATAAAGCTCTTGTCAATATATTGTGTTTATAAAAAAACAAGCTACTTCATGGCGGGCAAAAAGGTGCGATATCCTCACAAAAATAGGAAGGCTCAACGGTGTGTCTTAAATGATTAGCTTGATATAGACTCAAATCCGAGGATATATTTGGTTCTACTATGATTACTGTTGATGCGGCATAATGTTAAGCTTTTATATAAACATATTATTACTTATAGGCTTGTTGCTCCAATCTGATGCGCCAAAAGAAAGATTTTAGCTAAGACCAAGCGCTGTTCAACACCCGAAAAATCAAAGTGGCAGTAAAAAAATGTTAATTGATATAATTCAGGTAGAAGAGCCTTCAAATTAAGGTTAAGCCCTGGAGCATTAAAGTGTATCTAAGTAATAGTCAAGCTTATCCATGGGGCAAATCTCAATGCGAAGTGGGCGTTGGTGCAATATTTGCGAAGCCTTAAGCTAGATTTTGTGCTGTTCCACAAGCTTAATTTGCTTGACATGACAGAGTAAAAACATATATATTATGATATCGTAGTAAGTTGGCCAACTGGTAAACGAACCGAAAATCATATTGAATATTATATACGATAGATAATTTTTCCACCGTATTGAGGACGATACATCACTTTTCGTTCGGTCACAGCTAACATGTTCGACAAAGCGAACTGGACCTTCGTCGGATTAGGGATCGGAAGTGATGACTGTACTTAAAAGAACCTTCCTGATCCCCGATCAGTTCAGGAAACATATTACAGATTTGCTAATTGGACTGTTTAGTCTTTGATCTTGCGCCTGATTATTTTACTTTATTCAACAGAGAAGACTACAATTTTACTGCTTTGTCTACATTTCTGCTATGTTTCGTAATTCTAGAAATCGGAGCCAATAATGCCGATTATAACTTGCAGAGTATTTCAGCAGTTACATGCAAATCATTCTATATCTATTTGTACCGCGAATGAGATAAATACGGAGCTACAGTTTTTAGATGAACAATTAGCAAGGCCTTTTGCCACCAAAATCTTCCACATGAATATTCCTAGTGACGGTGAATATTTCATCATTTTTATTTAATTTAATAATAGTCTGTGTCATACATTTCTGTAAGGCTTGGCAAATTTCCTTTTTTCGTTGATAGTGCTATCTATTGAACGACTCCCTTAGTGCTTATTGGCAGCGGCACCCCCATACTTTCTCGTTCGTTATTTATTTCCTTTTTTTTTTAATGGTAGAATTGCCCGAAATTTTTATCGATTTGCTGTTGCTTCTGGGTTCTTTGTCTCGTGAAGGCGCGTCATCGCCAACATTCCACCGAACATCACGCAACGTCCTCGAAAGAGTTTTTAAAAGTCAACAGAAGAGTGTTTTTTTTCTATAGGAAACATTGTTACAACCTCTTTCAGCCACTTCTCGAAAGCTCCTACGACCTAGGCTAAAACTCCCGCCAAGATCTTAAGTCTACGTACGCGAATTCCTACACACACGCGTACAGAATTGAATTAGTTCTAGCTGTAGGGCGACTACGATTTTCCCTTCGTCCCCTTGTCCACTCCATCTACGCGTGTAGTAAATACAGATCTAGCCGTCGGGGTATCCCAGACATGTTCGACAACAGTTACTCGCCTAGCCCATAAAAACTTTAAGCTAATGTTTGCATATTTATCTCTTCAGCCACCGATAAAATCGGCCCTTATACATTTATTGCGCATACCGGGGCATGCAAACTCCTTATCTTTGTAGCAACTTATAATGATTTAGTGGGCTGCTGAACCCGTGGTAGTATATCGTGTCATGTATAGCGAGCCTCTTTACTGTTCTATTTATACTCGTCCATCTGGGCATCGTGGAATCGTTATTTCACTTGACACCGATTCTATCTGTCGAAAAGTTGATAAGTTTTATTAAGAGTCGACAGCATGTGCTCCACACAAACGCTCATGTATCGCTAACGATTTTCACTGGGGAGCAAATACGAGGAAGCCCAACTTTTTCCAGCAAATAAATCCCTCTTGCTCGCTTAAATGAGACTCGTTGCATTTCTGTTATCGGTCCTCTTGAAACGATTATAAGGAATGGGCAATCTAGCGATCGTCAACGATCGAAAAATGATTTTTCCTGTTAAATTTTCAAAAGCCAACTACCCGGAAACGTTGAACGTCTAACTTTTTTTTTTTTTCGAAATACATCCGAGTACTCGGGTTTGTGCGTGAAGATCATTCTACAAGGATGGATTGTTCTCAATGCATCTTGCACCTCTTAAATACAATAAGGCGTTTCGTAATGATACTCTTCCAGAAAAAAAAAGTAGCAAAGAACAACAAACTGTTAGTCTTAGCACAATTACCAAGATCGTTTGTTCATAGAATTTACTCGGACGAAAAAGAAAGGAAAGTAAGAGAAACATAAGAAATGATTTGTCCGCTAGTTTCCATGGATGACTTATCACAGATTTCAAAATCCATTAACTGAATAAACTTACGTAATTGATCTATCTCAAACTATCTTGAATACATTTAAGATTTGGAATAGCTCCTGTGCTTCGAATAGTTTTTGACATACTTCTAAACTCTGATGCCTTGAGAATTGACGTTATATATGTTTATATAAGCGAATTGCTAGTTGCAATGAGCAAAAGGCATTTCTTATACTGTATTATTCAGCTGGCGTTTGTGTAATCTAATGTTGTTAAGGAAAACTTGATTTTAGAAAAAGCTGACGCCACAGGCGAACTTCCTAGAGTCATTGATAGAGGTCTTATTAACGGCGGTTAAGTGGCGTATTTATGCATTCACTTGTACCGCGTATGAGCTTCCACGTCAAAGGCGACCGCGGGCGTAGCTTACTATGTAGAGAAACTGACGCATGTGCTTAACTAGTACATAAGTTCGGTAATATCAGACAGTACTGCAATGACGCATCTCCTTTGTACGCGTTTGAGCCGTTGACTAGTAGCAGACGGCGTAAACCAACTACTATTAGATGTTCATACAAATTCCTCGTCACGTTTCAGTCACTTCGACCCATTGTGTCGATTATCGATGCCCCTCTGCTGTTAGAATTCACGCCCTTCACAATGCGTTCATATACTTCTTTCCGACGGCTTAACTCCGTCGAAAACATTCAGCTGATGTCACAATGCTACGCCTACAACAACTATCGTCACAGCGTCATGCCAACAAATCGCATACCAAGCAAAGCATAAGGAAATTGCTTTACATTATTAGCACTTTTCTCCATTAGGGCGTACGTTCATATTAGCGGGCCGGGTCTAGGTCTACAGATAACCAGCCTAAAACAAGTGGCAGCGGTAGTTTCCGAACATATATCTACGTCGGATTCGATAATTCTATGTACTTCGCTTCCCAGTCCGAGACGATCACCAACATAGCAATGCTGTAATTGTAAGACATTTTGGATTAATCACAGCGATCAACTAATAAATGTCAATCTTCGGCCCTTTCAATTATCCAACTAACCTAGTTGACGGACATTCCAGACTCCCCCAAAGGCCAAGTATCTGCAAGAATAAAACGTCCCGTTACTCGCTAGCTGCGACACAGTAATGATATTCGACTGACCGACTGCCGGCTAAAACAGTCGTCTGAACTGCAACGTTCTTGCATGCAGACATCTTACGTGATCGTCGGATTCCAGGCGATTGAACGGGGCTCAGTGTAATTAAATGCGGTTCCGTGATAGCTTAGCCAGCTAATCTTAGGGACACGTTCTGATCTAGGTTTAAAGCCGGCTATATACAGACTTTGTTTTGTGCTAAAAGCCAACCGTCTGTCTGATGGAGTGACGTGAAACTCGAAACACAGAGGTAAATAGACGTTATGAGAACCAAGCGCCTGGAGGTAGGACCTAATTGCCTCGTCCCTCTGTATTACTAGAACTTAGATGCCATTATTCAATCGGCGATTAATGCACTGTGCAATAAAACAGCAGTAATTAGCATCTCAAGAGATGCCAATAGGATAAGCCAACAAGGGTCTTAAGGCCTATATTAACATTAACCTAGTGAGTCGCAGATCGGGGAATGCGCCTAGTTTCTTCCTAGTTGTTCCTGCCTGGAATCCGTAGGTTAGGTACGATATACTATTATCACCCGTAAATTAAGCACTAGAGTCTACGATTTCAGTTCGGTTTACCTCGCCGTAAATCAATTGCTACAGATCGTGAAAAATGGGGTTGTGAAGCCCACGCAATAATCGTCGACATATAGAGATTAATTAGAGCTATCTACCTTACCCACTACCGTGCAAAATATAAAGAAAAGTGAACTTTATGGTTTAACGACATGATGTTTTTGTTCATATCTTATTACCATCATCGTACTACAGAAAACGATAGAACCGCACCCTTGTCATCACACTCGATCTCTCTACTGAAGACCAAACCATTGCCATATCAACCCCTCTTTTTGAGCACGTCCTTAAAAACCTAAACGTTATTTACTTCCTAGAAGCGGTTGATACAGATAGCCATCCGTTCACCAGGTCACTCCATTTAGTATAGTGAGGTCTAACGAAAAAGCTGCACGGCTGCGAGAAATAATGGCAGAGCCAAATTGTGCCTTTCATAAAAACCATCAGATTTCTAATTTTATTCGTAAAATATTACGTTACCCTTTTTTTTAATACAGCCGAAGCGTTTGCTTTTGTAAGTCGTACTTTAGACGTGTGCCACGTTCTTAAAGTATGATTTCTCTAATGGCGTGTATAACATAGTTATGATGAAACTGATTGTTTCGCTGACGGTTGCAACCACTAAGTAAGGACTGGATGAAAACGCAGCGGGCCTGAGAATCGATCAAAATAACTGAATTATGAGGTTGAAGATCGCGATGTACCAATGTATATAAAGCACTCAGAAGTTCCATGTGGATTTTTTTTTATTAGGTGCTTGTAACAATTATGTAAATACGGTTTGTACATGCTGAATATATATATATATATATATATATATATATATATATATATACAAATCCTGCTTTTAACATTTTCGAAGTGTAGGACACTTATTTCGTAATTATCCATGTAACATTTTTGAATTATCATGATATTCATGTCTTCATATAAAAGCAGCTCCTGGTTAAAGGCCAGTCGTATCATCTTGGCGGCTGACGAAATCGTGATAGTTATCTTCTGCTGGGCAAAAAATTCTGTCCTTGGAACGTGTGCTTTCGGCCACCGGCATCTAATCATGTTAAAGGAAGCGACCCGCTATCCACGGGTTGTCCTCTAGCTACCTCAGGTTGGGCTTACATTTGTTTCCGGTTAGAGTTATTCTTAATTAATATCATATAAATAAAGCTAGCTCTTAAAATAGCTCTCTTACTGGATATCGTTGATTGGACGCTGATCAGTTGCCGTCTGTTTCGTTGCCATAAGACGAGAAACTGACGCTTCGCCGCCAGAATAGCGCCATATGTTGCAGCCAGTATAACAACACGTAGAAGAGCTATTCAAGCGTACAAGTGTACATAGAATTAATTTTCATACTACAATAATAACGTAAATTAATAGTAATTATCATAAAAGCGTACCTGTCTACGATTAGGGTTTATCTTCTACGCAGAACAAAGTTATGCTTATCACACGTTAATGCGTCTCTACATTTTAAATAAGATTTAAACGATGCGTTGAAGACAACGCTATGGACGTGGAACTTGTTACCCACGAGTGAATATAAAAAGTCTGTATTCCGCATAGAAGTTTGGTCCGCTCATACATGAACGTGCGTAAAGATGGAACCCATGGGCCACGGCGAGTCCACTCTGTTTGGAACACTGTATGAGAATATAAGACGAGTTATTGTGAGGCCTTTACCGTAAGTATTAGGTATGGTATTTGCGCAGGGCAATCTCTTTTCCGCTGGGTTCATTCGTTTGGTGCTTTGAGGGCGCAGTGCGGCATTCGAGAGTTCCTACTAGAAGGAAGCTCATGTGAAGGCAAGTCGCAGGGTCTAAATGGGTCTGGGGTGATTCAGATGCATTTTCCGTCACCGCGGCTGCACGGTGGCGTCCACTGTAGCAGACTCCACGATAGCACTTCGTAGGTCGGAGCGCATAGGCAGCCTTCATCATCAGCATCGTGATGCCGAACACATTACTTTCAAGAGTGAACGGCAATCGTTATATAACTCAAATTTGCCGTACGCGTTTCCATTTCCTCTAGTTAGCCTGACCACCACAACCTATTCGTTTGTTAAACAATTTTATGTTGGGCGCGTCAGAGGCCAGGCCTATCGACAGCGAAGCAGAAAGAAAGGCCATACTGAAGGAAGGCGTAGGGTGTTTTTTCATATCGAGTCGGTACTATATACACTCTTAACTACTCGAAAGAAATATTTAGCCGTACTGATCAGCCAGCCACCCTGCCTTGATCTAATTGTCTATTGAACTAACAGCTTTTAAAAGAAGAATTGCCCAGAATCGTATTCTGATATGTTCGGAACGGCCTATTAGTGGGGTTAAGCGTTCTATTAATGTGCGCTCCGCTAACGTGGAGCAACGTTCTTGAAGCAAATTAGAGTCCCATTGATCAGTGTCATCGTTTCACCATATTATTCATTAAAGTAGAATTCAAGGAATGCCTAGCTATGGTGGACTTATCAATTATGAACGAATGCATACTTCCTTCGGAATTACCCACCCAGCTTTGGCACCACCGTATTCTAGACGTATCCCACAAAGAGACGTTTGTTAGTTAAACAGCAGTCGGGTCGCAGCATAAGCGTCACTTTAAACATATCGAAGTCATCTGAGAGACGATCAGCGCAGTGGCATTTTTTTGAAAAGTGTCATAATACTTCATTTTTTTTTTCTACCTTTACCGGTACGCCACCGCTGACATGATCATCGATGGTGGCTATGGCGTTGTCAGTTTTTTCTTCCTTCATACTCTTCGCATCATCCGGCTCCATTCGAAAACAGCTTCCAGTAGCGCAGCAGTGAAAGCTGCCATTTCGAGGTAACGGTAGTTATTGTTCCCTGAGTAAGTAAGCTCGTGCGGAACCGTCAGCTCGTGCAACAAATAGGACGTCTGATGATAATGACACGGGCGGCTAGCTCTACCGCTCGACGCCGACCCAACAGTTAACTTATTATGCTATTGTAGTTGAAGTAAATCAGTTTCGTATAGTTGGAGTTGCCACACCTGCCTGAACTGAACAACTAGCTTACACGTTATTGCGAGCCAGCCGCAAATACAAGCGCGCACACAAATCAATATGTATATATACGCCGTTGGCCTGCTGTAAGCGTCGTCTTCTACACTACGAATTGCTTGTACCTTTATGTCCGCTATACAATTTCTATATTAGGCGCAACGTAATTTTCTTCAATAGTTTTCGAAACGTTTTTATTTTTTTGCTTCTCCTCTCTGGACATAGGCCATAACGAAAGGCCCATAACAATGTGAGCTTAGGGGGTTAGTATGGGAAGCCAACAAGCATAGTTAGTCAAGGCGAATTGGTGTATGATATAGAACTATTCGTGTGGCAACATATGGTAACTCTCTCAGTCCATGGGGTCAGGGCATGTCTTTGACGACGGTATGAAAAGAAGATTTGCTTGCACGCCTTTGTATGCATGCAACGACGCGTTGTAGTCGGCTCAGACGCTCTTGACTGCCTTAAATAATGCCGAAATATGCCAGCCCCTTTGCATAGCAATGTCTGGAGATATCTGATGATCGTTGATTGCTTCTGTTGGTGCTGATAGTAGGTATCAAATACAATAGTAAGGGAACTGACCTCGAAGCATTTCCACGAACGAGGTTGCCTTCTCTCTGACTTGATCCGTGTTTGTAAGACAGGAACAGAAACTTCCAGATAAAGACGTGCTGTTTTGGCAATCCGGCACAGCAAACTACAAAGTATACAGAGCGTATCCTATACGATTCTACTAGAAAAGGACGAATGTACAACAGTTTTTACATTACTAAAAAAAATTCGTTTATCTTGTACAGCACATCAACTTGTATGTATAGACGGAATCCCCTGTAAACTCTTACTTACTCTCTTAGAAACACTTTCGCTTCTTCTTACCGGACGCTCCTCCAGATTTTGATAATATTTCAGAGCGCACGAAACGATGCTGATGAGTCCTGCTCAAATAGCGCAAAGCACATCTACAAGCACGCATAACAAACACGCATTAGATACAATCACACATTAACAAGTTCTAGTTTGCTATCTTATTTTTACAAAAGCGACATATTGTTGCCTCAGGGTCACCGCGTTAATTATTTTCTATATGTTTTGTGTTGTTTAATCCTGTATGTTTACCCCTATGCTGTCAGTCGATATTTTGCACATCTCCGTACTCCTATCCTTAATTGCTTTTTCTCTGATATTTCTCCTGTCCTTCTATGTGCTAGCGATAGGTGGTTCCTTTGTCGGATGGTAAACAGAACCGTTACTTTCGTCGATTAGCATCATTCATGCTTTCTGTCTTTTCGTCGGCTAAAGGTACACAATCATTAGCGTCGACCAGCTGCGCTGTTGTTTGAAAGCCAAGAAGACCGAGCAAAAGCCGTTTAGTATTTGCACCGGCACAGTGTCTCGACGCAGGCGGCAAGTGGCTCATAACAGGCCCCAGTGCAAGTCCCAATTTTCCAGTAACCTTCCTCAAAAACGAAACATCATGAACTCTGACAAGCGACGACCAGCAAAAGACTGGAAGCGGCATCTGCAGCAAGCTGTTATGCATAGCGGAGGACTCAAACCTTTGAAGAGCCCAGGGTAATCACTAGGATAAAGTAGACAGTATTGTACAAACTAGTCGTTTTGTTGACGCGACGTCTCCTGCGATATAAAATGCCTTGCCTTATATACACCAAGTAGAGCAGCAACGTCTTGAAACATTTTTTTTTCGTTGTAAATGGACAAATGATAAGAGCTCAAAGCGGAACAGATTCGAATGGTCTACCAAGACGGCTGTGTCTACCGTTAATAGCACGACTGCTATGTCTATACACTTTGGCACGGTTTGTTGAGGAAGGGAACGGTATGAAATCTCGGTGTAGTATCTCAAACCCACTCCCGTAGACATGCGAGAAATGTGTCTTTGACAGAAGGGCACGATAGACTTCAACAAGCTGGCTTGTCTCAATGAAAGTGATGTAGGACGACGATACGACTCGCTATATAGCGTTTTGCCACTGGGGTTCCTGTCATCGGTGGCGTAGCGTGATTACTTTCGATACAGAAACTGACGTGTCTGTATAAAATACGAGACAAAATGGGACAGGGATGCGATTGTGAAAAATCGATGCGTTTATTTGGGTGCAGAATGTTTTTAACTCACCCAGCTTTGTCTATGACTATCTGAGATCTGTTGTATGCCCACTCTCTTAGCATGCACATAAATATACAATTTTTGGGGCCAATAAAGCATACCATTTATTTAAAAGAAAATAAAGGTTGTATACATATCGCGCCTAAGATAAATTAATTGGAGTTAATAAAGCTGGTGGGCGTTGCATGTGTGAATTTGCAGGTTGTTTATGTCTAAATTATACTTAAGCGTAACATTTGAGAAACAGTTGTCGGCCAGAAGTCCCGACCATGTCGATGTGTACTATAATTTTTCTTTGCTGTCCCGCTATGCAAGCTTTCGACATCATAAGCCCAGTCTTTTGACTGGGCTTTGACAAAGCCCACAGTGTATATTACTAGCCTCATTTGCATGTATCGAACTAAGAATCCTACTAATAGAATGTAAGTGAATTGAGGTTCGTCGTACAGGATAGCACGGTAATGAAGTAAAACCAAATTAATTAGCTCGCTTTAGCTTTCAGATTAAGAGTCGCCGCGCTCATAGAAGCAGAACATATGATTTGAAGGATCGGTTGAAACTCTTAGCTTTCATTGGACACTAGACTTTAAATGTAAGAAAAACACGTGATTCCTTTCTGAAGCAAAAGAACGAATCTTCTCAGTACCTGGAAATCTTGAACGACTTTTCTGTGTCAGGCACACCGAACAGCTGAAGCCTGAAGGTTGCATTGGAAAATTAATTATGGCTTCCATCTAATTTCACCAACGTACTAACTACAGAAGGCGGAACTCGAGTAGGATTGTTTCAATGCATTTTTCCACTAAACTTTATATATAAACTCAGCATGTTTTAGGAAAAAGCGAACGCCTACGTTAATATCTGCTGGATAAGGCCTGAGGGCACTCATAATCTACAGTTCTATTAGCATCTCTATCTGTCCATGGATTCACACTTCAGATTTCGGATGATACATTGTAGGGTATGATTATGTAGAGGCTTTCGCCACAAGAAAATAGAGAGAGGCAAAAAGGGAGCTACCAAGGTTCCGTATCATACTTCATATACGACTGCGCACCTTTCGGTGCAACAGTTTCTTTAGCTTTTTTAGCTAGTCAATATATGGTTTTGTAGATGTTGGGATGCGTAAGACGTCTGCCATCAAAGTGTACATATTGTAGTGCTTATATTGTTGCCAGAGTCATAAGAAGTAGCAGCCGCGCCGTTAACGCTTGTCATGTAGATTTATAATGACCCTCTGTTACTTTGTTGGCTGGCTGCAAGGCGACTCTAGATGGTGCGATTTGCCACCGTCATTGCCGCGGCTATCTCAACGGCCGACTACTAATCGGAAGCGCTTTTTAATATTCATCAGAGCCACCGAAAATCTGTCTCTCTCTCTCTCTCTCTCTCTCTCTCTCTCTCTCTCTCTTTTTCTCTCGAACTAGAGTGTACCAGTCTCTCAATGGATCTAAATGGCTAGCGCCATTCCCAGACGCAGATTGATTCTGAGACAGGTAGCACTGTCATAGGCCGCTATTTGATCACACACATGACTGGCAGTGCGTCGTCACTCGCCGACATACTTCTGCGAGATCGAACAGAAATTATTACGTACCCAATGATTTCTCTTCGTTTTAGGTAGAAATTCTCATTCTATTAGCGCACTAGAGGCGACTTAAAAAAGGACGTTCAACTCTGATCGAATGGACAGATAGATCGGTCTATGGCCACAAACGGTCACGCGCAATCAGACAATGACCTTCTTGCTACCAAAGAAAAGGTATGGCGCGTACTTCCACACTCAAGTCAGTCTGTTGTTGGAAGAGATTCCATCGAAACCTGGTTCGGTGAGGGCAAAGTCTCACTTGGCCTGAACAAGAAGGTTGCTTTCTATTGCAACAGACGCTGCCTAATGGCTATCGAGGACTTAACGTGAACCGTATTTTGTTCAAGTACACTTCTGTGCGGACGGAAAGTTTTCCACGCCAACGAAATTATTCCAGGGGCAACGGTAGGTGTTCGCTCGTGACCACAGCATCGAATGCCTAGCATTGATCACAGTGAACTGAACGCCAGCTATGGTAAACGAATTCCAAAGTTTAACTCATCCTTGCAAAATCATGATAAAAGCCGGCTGTGAAAAATGGATTGTAGCAATCTTAAAGATACAAAGCGCAATCAATGACAACGAAATAATTAACACACAATGTGTTTCCATTCGTTACCAACTAGAATCCTCCGCACTGTTATTGCTTGCCTTGAGTTACCAAACACGCTAATGGGAGCTATACAACCTACGTATAATTGCGAACTAAGCTATTACTAGGCTAGAATAAGTTAAACAGTGACTAGCTTCAAATATATTAGACCATAAATACTGTCGAAGGAAAGATGCACTTCAAGCCAAATTCGAACTTTTTACTCGAGCTTTCGACAGCTACACGCTAGAAGCAGCTATAAGTTACTTCACATTACGAGGACCTCATATGTATACATACGATGCAGTGAGCTGCCTTAGTTAAATTTTAATTGTAGCCTGAGTAGCTTTGAAATTCCAGCGTAATTAAAAATCAATCATTCGAGTTTGATTATATCTTTTTTAATTAATTATATAGTTTTATCTTTCGATTGCCTATATCACACAATATCAGGACATACATATACATGTGTATACTCTGAGAGCAAGACACGTGTATTCGCTACCTTTGACGTTATACAGACATTACCCCTTTTCGCCTCACCTACTGCTTACAACCTTACGTTGTTCTATGCAAGCTCACAATGGAAGCACTGGACTTCGTGCGACTCCATGGAACGTCACCGCTCTCGAGGTAGCAGAATCGCTTCAATGATGGCTTTAGACAAAGAGATTTTTTTTGCAATAACAGGAACAGCGGAGAAAACAGGTCAGATGAGTCGCTGGGAAGGCGTGTTCAGGTGAAATATGTCCGCATCTTGCTCACCAGGCCAAGAAACGGCAGTAAATGTCTAACCTAAACGAGAATGTCCAGTGCGTACGTTTCGGAGGTAAAATAATATTGAAAGTTTCGAGAAAAGCTGGAGCTAGCAGATATATCACAGGGGTTATTGTACACTATATGTTATCAGATAGACCGTCTCGCTTTTACTGGACAGCTGATGTAGAAGCAGGCAGAAAATAGAGCAAGAAAACGCCTGCGGGAGAGCCATTAGCAGGTCGAACAAGCGGAGAGACGACCCGCTGTCGCGATCCCTGTTGCGCCTGCCGTTGCCTCAACATTACGCACGGCTGAGTCTCCGCTGGATATGCTCGAACACGCCTATTATTCGGGAAAGAAAAGCTCAATTCTCAGATGTTCTGCTTTGACAAACCAAGTAACCCGTTTTTTGTCCCTTTACAATTCTAGCGACGTTTCGCCGCTCCCACCATCTTCGTACAAAGCGTTGCGTAGTAGTAGCTTATCGCGTAACTGAACGATGTCGGCGCGCCGGTCAGCAGGTCGGCAGACGGACAAAGAGGCAACCGTGCATCTTTAGCGGTTCAGGCAACGCGGAGAGCCTATATTTCGGCATTATGTTGCTTGTATGTGTTCCCCAGTCAGGTCGAGCATTTCAAGCCAGTTACCCTATGGACTGACTGAGAATAGGGTTGTGAAACAGCTCTATCCCATTTAAGCCAGTAAGCCAGTGAATTTCTCGCTTCTACTATATGTACCCCCTTTTGCATTTACCCTTTCCCCGATTCCACTCAACAGCGAGAAGTCTGCTTGTTGCGAAAAGCGGAGACCATTTCGCGGTGGCAGCAATAAGCACTTCTTCAGAAAAGGGAGAAAGACGTCGGGCCAGGTCATTTCTTACCCACTTTACAACACGCAACAGCAGTTTGCCCTTACTTGATCAGCGGAAGACAGCCATATTTGACATGTAGAGTGGCATCACAGTTTCGCTGCCGATCTGCAGACGACTGCCTGATAACGGCTTCTTCCTCAACCCTCATTTTATACAAAAAAATTTCGAATCTTCAGGGAGACACAATCCTGTAGAGAGACACCACTTGCTAATCGAGGGTAATTCGATATGTTGTAAGGCAATAATAGGTGATACTACCCGTATATTCACATGTAAAAAAACAAGATAGTATACTGTGTCCTCACCCGATAATAATCAGCAAATAGTACATCGCAATGTCGTAAGAAAACTGTTCTTGTTCTAACCCGACACTGTCGTCACAACGGGCAGACGCAGCAAACGAGATTCGCTTATCTTTATAAGCTCCCGGGGCCGGTGGTCCCAGGCCTTTATCGTCGACGCTGAAAGTTTGACGCAAACGAGCGTAGCAGACTGATCCAAAAACATAAGCCGCCTCATGCCTATCCCAAGGAGAGTGTGTCACTTTGTCACTTCCTTGTCGACGTAGTCTCGTGCTGCAGTGTAGGTTTTACGGGTTTACATCCCCTTTCCCGTCCTTTTGCTCGCCAGATGAGATTGTTGTCGGCCGTTTTCAGTTATGATAGCAACACTGAGCTAAAAGTATGAGAACGAGTGGGCGCAAATTTGGCACGCCTACTTTCTATTCGGTTTTACAATCGTCAAATGCGCCGTCAGCTAGCGAAAACTGGCCAGTACGCTCCGTTCGTTCTACTTGCCTGGGTACGAAACAAGCTAAAAATATGCTCGTCAAAATCAATTAACGCCATTCAAGGTGCAGCTTGCGTGGATAAAAGGTGACAGGCAGACTTTCTGCTGGAAAAAATGACCCCTATTCCAAAATAGCCTGCTGGCCGTACGGATGAGCGCGCCCAACGTAGACCAGATGAGGGAACTTCACTACTTCATGTTGTTTCTTACGAAATAATGATACTAGAGTGAATTATAGAAAATAAACTGGCAACGCACCTAGGTGCGGCCACCTTATATTAAGTTATGCTAATAATGCGTTGCGATAATAGTGACATTTGCTCTAGCGTGATAAATTACTGAATGAAGCTGGCTATGAGGATAGTTTGCTCTTCTACTCTCTGTCCATTTCTCGCAGCAGAAAAACACGTGGAGGTGTAATGCAGCATGCAACTCGTACAAGCAACAGAAAGATTAGTTGGATGTTTAACCTAAAAATATGTCCGATGCAGCCTCGGCCTTCGTTTACCCCACAAAACCAATTGTTCAAGCGGACCCGAAGATAGGCTCACTCTACCACTCGTGCCATGTTCATTGCGAATAGCTTAACTAGGATAGACCGGTTGAGGTCTAGCTATACTTGCTTGACTCTTGCCAAAAAAACAGCAAGTAAGCTGCAAATCGAGCGGTTCTTTCTCCAGCTGCCACTTGTTATTTTGCTGCCTTTCTCCTGACCCGAGTCAATTGTTCCGGAAGGCAATAAGCACTTTCAGGAACCGAGCCCAGTCCGCCCCATACGGAGTCCGTGCTATGGGCTAGAAACAAAGTGGAGTCCTGCTACTTCAGTAATTTCCAACTAGAACGTTTCCACCTTTCAACATTCTTCCTCCCTCTTTGTTTCTTATGTTTTTGATAGGACGAGACGCGGTCAGTATTGCGCATCTTTGGTCCGTAAATCTGGCAGATACATATATAATATACTCTGGGCTATTACTTTAGCATCGGGACCAGCAAGCTATGGTTAGGCATCGAAGAGTCGAACACAAAGCTACCTTGTATAATATGATGCTATACGATGATTGCATAGCTTGCCCTGATTCACTGGCGTGTTACGTCTGTTACAGCTTATTATACGCAACTTACAAACAGATAAAAATACATATAACATATATTGTTGGTCCAACGTTGTGCTTTTTCACAGCGGCTTTTAGTTATATAAAAAGGGCGGTAGCCAACAAGACCGATCGTAAAGAGGGGCCATGTCGATTCTCAGATATTATTACCATCAATATCAGACGTGCGTATAGCTCCACAGTAAGGCAGTCTGGTGCTATTTTCACAAACAGGTGAGAAGTAGTCGCGGCGCGATGCCTTCGCTTGCCAGCGCCGGCAAGGACTGTCTGCCACCGTTGTGTGTCTGTCTGTATATGGCCTAGTGTGTTAAGGTGCAATAAGCCCTTCATAAAATGTGCGATGCATTCAAATGCGAACCTTCCAGTGGAACAACGGGAGAGGCTGACCGCGGCGGTGTCTTTTTAATTCCGTTCTTCCCCTTTTGCACACACAACTACTGTTTATTAAGAGGCCGACGTGCGAAAGGACTCACAGCACAATATGGACGTGTGTAATAACCTGACAATGGAAACTTACGTCGAAAAAGAGCGAAGGTCGTCGGTCAATATTGTATAACATATCGCTGCTTCAGAGGTGTAGCAGTGTCCTAAATCAATTGGTTGGCTGGAGACTATCCGACACGCCTCACCAATTTTACGAATTCAAGCGGTGATGCTAGACACCTTTTCTCTGTCGTCTGAGGACGGAGCCGACGACCCTTGTTCATTTGTGTTCGCCGGCTTCATCGCTTTTCTATTCATCAGTTATTTAAGTATGTTTAGTAATGGAACATTATTGCGAGCGTAGTTCGATGTTTGGTCGCGTTTGGTTTGATTTGTTCATGCAGTGCGCTCATACTGGGGAAGAGCACCGTCTTTCAGGCAAAAAATAAGGATCTGTGTCCATATTTTTTACAATGGCAGGTCTCCGATCGCGCATTGCTTCCGTTACCGGTCACTTATGCGTCACTGAGAGTTTAGGTCAAGATCATAATACGTGTAACTGGAGAAACAGATCAACGAGTAGGTACGCGTAACAACTTCGCTAGTGTTCTCTCTGACTCGATTTCAGATCGAGACATTGATAATTTGCTATCTTTGTACTTGTTGTAAAACTAACAATAGCTACAATCACTGCTGCATGAACACATTTCTCTCCTGTCTAGAGACGAATCGGCGTGTTGAAGAAAACTGTTCCTCGACTGTTTGTAATGGCGTCCGCATGCTTTGAAGTTCGCGCTCTTGCACGACCGTCTGTCTCTAATATGATACATTAGACCGAGGTGTGGCTCTACAAGCAATATCGAAAGGGCAACTATGAAACAACATCATTAACAATAACAGCATTAATTATTAAAAGAGGTAACAAATGCTATCTGTAGATAGATGAGCCATATAAACACAGCGAAGAGAAGGGTGAACAAAAACTTGACGCGGAACCAACCGTAAGAGCATTGGCTGAGCTGAGTGGTCCGGCTGCAAAAAAATACGATAAACTAAATAGTGTAATACTAGTAGTAGCAATGGTGCTGTTAATAAGAGCGATGTGGCAGCAAGCAATACCATCGCTCGTTGTGGCCTAGGGACGAAACAAGGATGCAAGAACGCGGCGAAAAAAGAGAATACAAGGAAAAACTAGAGCGTTTAACAGTACACACGTAGGTCAACATAATATTATATACATTGAAGCCCCTCAAATTGAAAGCACCATACCCGCTTCCGCAGGCTAATTCGGCGGCATGTCTCAGCAATATCCGATAAACAATACTTGCTCCGGTTTGGACTCGTGCCCATCGGCAGACCGATCCCAGTTTTTCGGATTATCTTACGGGGTGTGTGTCCACCTGTCAATCTCAACCAGAAAGTGGCTGTCAGCCCACAAAGGACAGAAACGAATCCACAAACGTTCTTATAGGGTTCCCGCTTACTTTGCATACTTCGTGCTCTGTTTTCAATAGCTAGAGGAAGGAACAACAGGGGCCGTTTATCGGGCGAGCGTACCGGGTTAGAGCTGTTGAGGAGTGGCAGACAAAGCTGTCGACCGAATGATCACATTCTGTATGCAGTACGATGCGGTACGGTGTACAGTCATCGCAACATAGTAAACGAGCGCGCAGTACAACAGCCTACGGTCGTAATAAAGGAAGTAACGGGACTGCCGTGTTGCTGTTTCAGCTGCTTTCCTAGTGTCCCGTCCCTCAACACTGAGTAGATCAGAGAAGTAGCACATATTATGAAAAGGACTGACGGTAGCAATGGTCGTAGTTGGTTGGCTTGTTGTAACGCTAACTGTAACAACAGTTTTGCGATCATGGCGGCTCAACTACCCATCCACATTCAGCTGCGGAAAAGGCCGTTAGGGAGAAAAATAATGGGGAATCCCTAAACGCAGGATGGAACGGGTGACGACGGCGCTGCTAGCAACCGTGTAAGTGGCAACTTGCAGGCAAGCTTGCCCGTTTCGTAGCAAACCCTGCTTTCTGTCAAGTCTGGCCATAAGACCATAGCCGGGACGGAGACCGCCGTACATAGAGCAACACATAATACCCGTCCGACGGCAACTTTTAACATATGGCAACAGCGGCGGCAGTAGAAGGAGCGGTGCACGCAATATTCATTTCGTTTGTTTCTAATAACAGTCAGGATAAGGGACGTATTTCACTACAGAAAAGCAGCCTTGCCGAATACCAGGCAAGCGGCGATGTACACACACTCTGACAGATATAAAACAAAAAAGGGAAACAACGAACGAGAGGGACGGGCGGCGAAAGAAGAAATTAGAAACAAACGAAGAGCTGTTTGAAGCTCGAGATCGGAGCTGAAATGGCAAGCAGACGCGTACAAACAGAGCTTGGCCGTTTTCACTTCGCGAGTCGCATCTACGATAATTCGACCAACCACACACGAGCGGGCTTGCATCAGCTTTTTGAGGGAGTTTACGTACCCAATTTTTGCTGAAGCATAATATACATGCCCGACATATTAGCGGTCCCTGTATGTGTACATAAATACGCCATTACTTTTCCCGAGAAATCGCATATACGAAGTGAGCGCATATTTTTAAAGAAGTACTACTGAAATGGCTGTAGCCATACAAAGACAGTAGTTCAAAATACCATCAAAGCTATGAAAAATCTCTGCGCCGCAGTTAATTCTTGTGAGCCAACACTAGAAGGAGATACTAAAACAGGAGATATTTAATCGATGCTTAATGGATTTCGAGCATTTTAGCAGCAGAGCCCTTTTAAAAATACGGGTGGCCTAGTGTACAGCAGTTTTGCCTACAGTCCTTTTGCAATCGGATAACACCGCCCGCCCCGACTGCGCCAACAGTCCTGGGTGGTTGTTGTAAATGCTACGAACCTGCAGCGTAATATAATGACGTACTTGGAAACATAACGACCTTTTTGGCGCTTTTCTGAAGCATTACGTAAGTATGCTGTTTTAAGTATAAGGAAAAAAGGGTAAATTGAAATACACATTTTCTAATGGCAGCTGCGACAAAATAATAGTTCCACTAAAAATAATAATAATCAAAGGATATACTCAAGCATAATATTTAAATACACAAAAGTGTATAAGAGCGTATTTCATTAGGATTCGATTTCATCTCGTTTGTCGTGGAAGACCATAGAAAAATTCCCATGCTTGCGTGATTTCAGCTCTTCTTGGGCAGTCCCTAGGCCCATTACTTTTTCTGAGGAATCGCATGTACGAGGTTCGCGCATATCTTTAAAGAAGTACCGTCGGTATACTTGTTCCACACGTACTAATGTAACTTGCCATCAATAACTCATTGACACACTGAATAATAAATAATAAATAAAATAATAAAAAATAAAAAAACAAACTGATTGTGGGTGTGTCCTTATGGCTATGATCAAACTCTTCATAGACATTTATAAACGCACTTAGAAGCGAGTGTAGTATCTTTCTTTGAGTGGCATCCCTTTGAGGCATAAACACCAACACCTTAAGAAGTCTCCAATCAGCGATCTGAACAGGCGTTCAGATGAACAGCAATAGAAACCACGAAAGCCACTACAGCCTTCACCAATGGAAATAACAACGTCAGCTACATGATAAGTAGCAAACGGCCACATATGTCAAGTCAGTCTTGCAGAGGAGTTTGGCTACACCTTTAAAGAGATCCGCATAGCGTGTATAGTAATAGGCTTGGTAAATCGTTACAGACGCTCAATGTACGCGGTGCTTTCGTCCAAATTGTTCGATTGAAGTGGTTTTGGTTTATAAGGCCTCGACCTCGCGATGACTCACACCCATTTGATTTTTGGGACGATTACAGCCGCAGCATTGTCAGCAACTCGACGGTCAGTATCAGTGATTGTAGAATGAAAGCTTTCGTCTCTGTTTCGTCTTCCCGAGCGCACAACATTAGGCGAGAAGCGCACGCAATTGCCACTCAAACGACTCATCAACATCTATGTGTTCGGAACCTTTTTTGTAACAGATGTATGTTGACTCAATACACGGCCGAAGCGGCACCCCTGACTCGCGATTTGTACTGCCAGTGGCGTTAACCACAACCGGTGAGCCTTTTTTGCTACATTGCAATCAAAAAATCAGAATAAGTCTCATTGCGACGCGGACGAAGTGACATACGTTGTTGGATAACGAAGAATGAAGGCAGCCGGAATAAGACCGTACCCAGGATGTTCTGGGCGATAAATTTCTGGGTATCGCAGTTAACTTCCGTCCTTCATACTGCTCCGCAGTGGCGTACGCCGAAACACGGGAGTCGAGTGACAGAACATAACGACAACAATAGCATTGAGGCCGACATCGGCAACAGACAATGATAGGGTCCAACAATGCGGCTCTGCTCGCCTTCCACTTTTTTTCATCTTTTCTCCTTTCAGCCCCGCGCTTTTGCCGGATCGATCACTTTCCCGGTCTCACTTTTGTAGCTTTATCCAAAGGACAATCGGCCGTAGACTGTCAATTGCCTTGCGCAACGTTATTGGCTGTAGTAACATTTCAATCGCCGGCTTAGCCGACCCTAAAAAAACGTCGTCTTCGAGAAAAGCATCAGAGAACACCCGCTCAGTCATGAAACAGAGTCCGCAAAGAAACGCAGTGCTAAAAATTAAATAGGAAAAATAAGAAATGGGAAGGTCACGGAGGTGGCACAGAATTATGTTGACCAATCTAAATAAATCGGGCTAAACGTAAAGATTTTGAATCGAAAACAGAACAAAGCGGAATAGAAGCGCAATACACACCCCAGCAGCGGAGACGCGACATCCGACTGGCACGAGCATGATCAGCGACTGACAAATAGCTTTTTGCGACGCTAAGATAGTGAGTTAGACGGCTTAGAAATCTTTTGAACATGACAACCCTAAATGCTGGGGACGATTACTCTCAAATGAGGAATTAGGCTAACGTTTGGTGAAGACCGTCAGTTTAGGTTTCTACTACCTGCAATACCGATTCAACAGCAATATTTGTGAAACGGAGGCGGATGTTTCTCCTTTGATGACCCTTGGAAGGGGGTATCATTTGGTAGCTACCTCATATTGCATTGTCGTCTGTTTAAAAGCAAGTCGACTGTGCAGACATGGACGGGCTGCTGCTTCCCTTAGCTGTCTGTTTCTGTTTTTCTCGCGCGCTATCCCTCTCTGTTAATTTCACCTGCTCTATAATGGCAGGAAGCGTCTACACGGGTTTTATCAACTCGGGTCGATTGAGGAAGCAATACCGATAAACTAAGACCAATAATCTTCGACCAGTTGGTTACAATAGATCAAGTTCGTAGAAAACCTATTATGTTAAAGGTGGGGCGGGGATTGTCAGCGAGTCGAAAATACCTCTCAGGCATTTCTTGTCTCTAGAGATTATTCCGCTGGAGTTAGGCTGTTGGAATAGATTCCATTGGAACTCGACAGGACTTTTGTCTGCTCCAGTTCAACTATCTTTTTAATAAAAATTCTATACGCAATTGCCCCGTCCAATCGAACTTTAGAATTCCAATTATATGTGTATTGCGGTACTCAGTATCTAGTGTCACTGCTAAATAAAATCACGCAACACATCCAGCAGTTGGTCGCTGCCATTTTCATTATGACACTTGCTTGGCCACGCCTTGTGCTGTCCATTGCCAGCGATAGGCTTAATTTAGTACGACTCGACCCCACACTACGTCAATAGCGTGTTTACTAAGTAGCTATTTAAGTTTACACAAACGGATGACTGCTGGCCGAATCAGCTTCACTTCGTAGGCCATTACGTTCTGTTACTACCACTGTGCAGGCTTCGTTTGGCCCCAAAGGTAAAAGAGAACCGTAGGAAAATTCGATGAGACTGTGAAGGAGACTCCTTGCCGAAGCCAATTTTGGACCCCACTTACTGTTTAAGCTAAACGAACTCTACCTATGTGAGGCGCCGTTGACACCGTTCGAGGTATCAGTGCAATACGAATAGCACAGCGCATGTAGTCCAGATGAAACTAAACATTTTCAGTTGAACTTTGGTTCGCTTCTTTGCTGCAAACCTTCATAGGTTCCTGCGCTTAGTGCACGTATCAGAAGAAGGGCAGCGATCATCAAGTACACTAGGAAAAAGACGGAATTACGAACGAAGGACAACTGAGATTCAGCAGGGGGCAAACTTCAAAATTTGGCTACTGCTGGGCCGACTAGGATAAAGTGGGATGATTAGCTGCTTCTATTACTGGCAGTGGCCCATAGAGGGACCCATCTGGTTCCCACCTGACTCTGCTGGGGAGCTTACACTGGTTTAGCATTTGAGAAATTTGATTCAAAAACAGCACGAAAAATGTACAAATATGAAGAGCAAAACTGTATTGGGTTAATCAAAGCAGCTCGAAGGGTTAGTTGAAGCAATAGCAGCAGTGAAAGGATAGAAGCGTTGTCACACAGCTCTACCATCAAGTGATTTACTGTACAGCACAAAGGGAAAATTGAGCTCGCGCCATCAAAAACTAATGAAGTGTGACTATAAAGCTCTGGTCTGGTATCACGCGCTTCAATAACGTTGACCTCAGTTGGTCATCATTGTTTTATTGCTAAAATGTCGGGTGGATGACTGGTCCACAGGACTAGCAGCCCTTAACAACAGCACACTATATCCAATATTCAACTGAGAAAGACGACAAAAGGCGATGCGAGCTTGAACGGAGTATCCATGAGTGTTCGCTTGAGCACATCATTAGCTCCCTGGCCTGTGCGATAACCGCCCTTAAGTTGACTGATCGCTATGGTTGTTTGCATTAGGCTGTTACGCGTTTACGTCAGGTCGCGGTTTTGTTCGGTCGTGCCCTAGAACTTTTCCTCAGCCATAGCAGCAAAAAACCTGTTCGGTATCTATGAAAGTGTGCGGAATTGAGATGCACTACTATTCTATGGAGTGAATTTCATTCACAGCGTCCGCTTTGGGGGCCACGTCGATGGCTAGAGCCAGCAGTGATCGCTTAGAGCAGCTTGGTTTACAGATTAGATAGGCTGACGAGGTGGAGTTTAACAGTTAAAGTGGCTAAAACGACGGCAGGCTATGTTTGAATAAGTTACGCTGCTTTCAAGGTCACTAGTGCATCTGTTAATGGAACACTCCAAGCGAGTTAATAATGTCATTATCACACTATTACTCAGACAGCTGTCAAAGGCCGACGACGGCGCACAGCCGACAGAAGGTGCAGCGGTAAGCTGAGCAGAGAACACGGGTAGCGATCGGCCCGGTGACAAGACGGAACCCACCTATTCTCGTAAAGACGTACAGTCCACCGTTTTCTTAGCATCAAGCTATATTCGTATGGCGCGCACTAGGTCATGCACCCGTTTCAGCTTTCCGAGCAGAAAATCCTTGGCCAGAGCAGTCCCTCGAGGGTTTCTGCTTATTTAGTTAGACGTTGAAAAGTAAAAACTGTTATGCCGATCAAAATATCACAGCAAGAACTAGCTGACTAGGCTTTATCTATTTCAGCAGTTGTTAGTCAAGGGTTACATCCGGCCAAGGCTCTTCAGCAGAAAATTACAACTGAGGCTTACCAGTAGGGGATTTGAGTGACGACAAGTCGAGAGAAGTGCGACGTTTCGGAGGGAGCATAAGCAGAGATCACCTTTATCAACTGGCACTCATTGCAAATGCTATATAAAACATTGTAATTTACAGTGGTAAAAAAATAAGCTGCCATTTGGTGTACCCATGAACAAATGCCGTGGCTCTGGACATCACTCAGTTCTAAATTCAGTAGTGTGACTTCTATAATTTATAATCGTATAAAAACAAGCGTTTGCCTTTATTACATAACGATATTTGGCGAGGCGAGACCTGGTTGCCGTACATGGTCCTATTCCTATCTCATGCTGTACCTTGTTGTGCCGTAACTGAATTTGACTAATCCAGGGAACGCACTACACTTTCTACGGTTCGACCCAGTATGAGTGTCTTTGTGTAGCTATTATCGCGCAGCATGTGCCTATCTTATTATCCCACGCCGTACCGGCATCGTTTTGTGTACTCGATAAATTTACGTTATGCAAATCGACGTCCCCGGTATTGCTACGATCAAAAATAGTGGTTTGTTCTATGTGCAGCGCCAATGATACGGGTAGATATGCACACGCAATTGTACATGTGTACAGAAAGCAACTGACACTTGGAGAGTTAGCGTTATGACAGGGATTTGTTAACGACTAGCCTCACAACGAACAGCGGCCACAACGCCGTGAAGAATCGTGTCATGAAGCTCCGATAGATACGATCCGCTAATTCCCGCGCCTCCATCGAACTCAAACCAGCGCTATTCAATACGTTCGCTTTGTCGACCCTTCTGCTCTTCCTTTTAACCAACTACGATAGGGAGTATGTATGTGAAGTATTTCTGTTACCCTCTTCCCCATGTCCTCTTTGTCAAGTAAGACGCTACACCGTATACGTCTAGCACAATACTCGAACACGAAACAGGGAATGCTCTGCCTCTGTTGATTGTTTTACTTAGATATATATATTGCCGCTTGTTTCAACATTTATCCCAAACGGCAACATTTTCTCCTCGTTACTGGAAATGTACTTTAGAAAAATAAAATTCCAAATGACGGTAGCGTCGCTTGACAATTTTATTTGTATATCTATCAAAATTATACGTACACGTCCATATTTAAATTGCGATTTTTATAGACGCACTTGTTCACAAACATGCGGAAAAATAAAGAGGGGACTAGGTCAATTCGTTCGTAGGAGGTCTACGTTTTGACGTGGACTATTCGAACAATGAACAATTACCATTATATATATTATTATTATATGCTTATTGATAAATTTATTAGAAAAAGACGCACGGACATATAACGCTTATATTTAAATTGGGTTTCCGCTATAAGTTGAGTCGATTATTCAGGTCACCAGGACAGGTGCGCCTGCGGATTGCCCGCCGCCCTTCTCGACAGGATTGTGCTCCGTATGCTGGCAGTTCTGCGGTACTAATTTTCAAATATTCCAAACCCGATCGGGCCATCGTTCGATCTGAGCCAATCTGAACTGAAGTTGTTACACAGAACAGAATGGCTAAAGGCTCATGCTTTGTTTTGGCTGAATGATTTCAGCAGTTCAGCAGTCGTCTTTTAATTCAGCTTCTTCTGTTTTTTCGCCTTGCCTGGATGGCAGCGTTGGTATCATCCTCTCGGGCACAGCGAATAGGGTCTTTTTGGCTTCTTAAAACGTTGTTCTCGGTCGTCCTAAACTTGACGATATTTTCAGACTTCGAGAAGAATATTGCTGAAGAGAAACAGTTAACGATATAAAGTCTACATTGTGTGTATGTATTCCCAATATGTTCGTGCATTGAGAAGAATACAAAATCAGTGTAAGTACCTTAATAGATACACAGTATTTCTTCTTTTGCTCTTTTAACAACAGTTCTCTCCTTGTAGCTATTGTGGAGGATTTTTTGCTATTGTCATCTAAACGTTCTGGAGAAAAAGGATAGTGGAAATCCATCACGTAGAGTATGACAAGATTTGGATAACAATACGTAGCTGATGACACTCCTTAGTTTGTTGCACTACTGGCTTAGTCTGAGACAGGGCAGATTATCTAGCCCCTAGACTAACGTCAAATGATCAAAAGAGCACAGGAGCTGGACAAACTAACGCTCAATACGTAGATCAAGGCCGTCAGTAGAGGCTGGATAATATAACCTGGTCTTTGGTCTTGCAAAAGAAAAAAGGGTGTCTGAAGCTGGTTTGCGTCGACCTTCCCTTCGGCCTAAGCATAACTCTTCGCTTTCTGTTCATGGCGCGGTAGTCAGAAGCTCCCTCTCTTTTGTGCGTTCTCTGCTTTCACTTTCTTTTTTTCGCTTTATAGCCTTAGCGTTCACTTCAACGACTCTCCAGGGTCGTACTCCAATGCGCACGATTTTGCTGATATGTTCGTGCTGTCGCTGGCCCGATTCTCCTGAGTCGCCGTCGGCTGGCAGTTGCCGTTGACCCTAGGTTCAAAATCGCCGCGTGGTTATCATATCCGAAAAAGCTAATAACAGATGAGTGTGGTTCTATTGTGCATTGGCCTCGCCTATTTCATTCAATTACTGCTGCCTGTGCCATCGTGACCTCTGCCAATACAACGACACCATTTGATACCTATACCTAAAGCCGGACGTAGGCCAGCAGATCTAGGCAGGTATAAGTTTTCTTTTAGCTGGAGTAGGGTAAACAACGGTATTGGCTAAGCGGCTTTGAAAAAACGCTTGATTTTTCGCCTGCTAAACGGCGGAAAACAGGCGCTTGGTGGTAGCCGAGCCATATCGCAACAGTCTTGATCATCGTCTAGAAAAAAAATGCCTTTTCACTTAGTCTTGGTCGATAGAGAAAGCGGCTGAGTTGAAGGCCGGTGGTAGGAACTCACATCCGGGAGATTGTAATGTAAAAGGAATAGACCGGATTAGAACATCATAGCCGTCGAAAGTGTCGTCCATATCCTATTTTTGCTTGCGCTGTTTGCTCACCCGCGTTCCGTCGTTCAATATGTTCACCTGTTCATCGTTTTTTGTCCGAAATTTGTCTACGCACGATAAATCGGCTTTAAATTTCACAGTAGGTTTATCTATTCTAGTGTTAAAAGCCAGTGTCCATCTTTGTGTATGTAGCACGTGAAACGACACGTTTGTGTTAGACAAGTTGCAGTTCTTGGGTCCATCAATACAAGACACTGGAGAGGGCCGCAGAGAAAGAGGCTGGTCGGATCAGCTGCTCCCCTCAAAGACCATAGAATTGTTTAACGACATTTTTTTACAAGTGCTAAAAGCGTCATTGCTGACGATCGTGCCTATTTAATATAGCAATCACCCACCGCGGCTACCGTTTCTATTCAATACCCAAACCACCCACCAGTCAGTTCGAAAATGTTTTTTCTTTTACCTCTAAATAGCTTTTAAGTAGTAATTGTCCATTAAATGATATTGGTAGATGTAAACCCGTTAATTTACTTTCTCAAATCTTAGGTGTACCAAGAGAAGCTACTTCAGCTACTTTAGTGAATTTTCGAGGCTTTTAAATTTAGGCTCTATGAAGGATATTTAGGTTTGTCCAATGAAAGCCTGCCTCGAATCTCCAAAAGTTACATCAGAATTGGCAATAATGCAATTATCCATTAATTTCGGGCTATAAAGATTATTTTACTATCTCGATGAAGGTTTGTTTAGCGTAGCAGGGTCGGATAATGTCTGATCTTTGTTCAAGTTACGAAAACGACGCACTAGCAAGTTTATTCTAAAAAAAACTGGCTTTCTTCCTGTATCAGGAGTACTCGATCAACGCATGCATAAAGCTCAGCGATAGATCAACAGCGATATAGTTAGAATAAACAATTATAACTTGATGAGTAATACGCAACGCTAAGGTGAAACCGGTCGGGTACCTAAATTGTTTGACGTATATTGCTCCAATCATGCAATGGTAAGCGCTTGGACGAAGCCCGCAGGCAAAAATGTTGCATAATTTTAGTAGAATTCATTTTGATAAAATTAATTCAGAAGTTTCTGGAAAACACTGTTAGACGGATTAGAAGCTCTAACAGCCACCGACAATAATGAACGTGTGCGTCACACTCAGTGTGATCTTAACTTCCTAATCTGGGAGGTTTCCACTTCTACGACCACAGGCAACCTTATGCAACATTACTACCACACAAAACAAAGTATCCCACCTAATTCCACACTCTTGACTAGTCTACTTGGCGGGAAAAATTTAACATGGTTTTGTAGCGCGAGGGTGGGATGAAGTTCGTCGGTAGAATCTAGATCCCTATGAAGTTGTATTGTATGCTGTTTGTAACCTCTTTGATGAAATAGTTTCAGCAGCTGCCTAGGAAATGATGATAAAACATAGGTTATTGTGTCTAACACATTATCAGGAACAAACTACTATCGAATAGGCACAATTAAAGGGTCAACAATACTGTGTCCGGAAGAAAACTCCAACTATTTATCGGCAAGAGTACGACAAAGTACACGGATAGCAACTTCGTTGTTCATGTGTTACCGACCTCGAACAGTCAAATAAATACATAATATTATATATATAACGTCTAGAATACTATTAATAACATTGTGCTATGAAAACGATAAAAGCCACTCGTTTCCAAAAGGGTGTGGTCTTTCCCAGCGACTCAATTCCGTCCGTACCCCGTTGCTTTCCCTACTCTGAGTTTCGTTGCTCCTTTCTTCGCACTTCATCTTTAGAATGACATTAGCTCTGATTAGGTCGATTCGTCGATCGAAATGAACCACCAAATCCAAGTGGAACTAGTTATCCCTTCTCCGGACGAGAAAAAAACGGCATGGAAAAGGCAGAGTAGCAGTTTTCATCGAAACCCCTACGCATAGATGTGCTTAATATTAATAGACGAACAAGGCTATAGAGAAGGCGGACGAATAGATTGTGGTTACTAGCCTTGCAATTAATACGTCTTATGAGGCCAATGTCTGGACAGCATCGTAAGAACGTTCTTCTTTCTTTGCAGCTGTCTGTGACGCCGCCGTCACTCGAAATAGTCTTTGTAAAAAATGTCTGTCGTTCTGAACGGACGAAGCCCGGCCATGACACTGTCACCATGTGTGGTACGCTCAAATGTGTTTCCATGTATCGTGTTCAATAGAGTCGAAAACAATACAAATAAATCTGGTTAATTTTTTACAAAAGAATATTCAATTAATCTTTTAGCTGATACCAAACACTAAATTACACGACACGAGTTCGCTGGCAGGAAGAGCAAACGATCTAGCGGCATAGTGACCTATTTGTTGTATACAGCGACTGAAAGCCGCAGAGACACTGGCAGCGCTCTCCTCTGCAATGAGTCCGCATAAGAAGCAGCGCTGCTGTAAATGCGACCATTCTTTAGGCCGCTAGCTAGAAGCCAAACGATTCAAGGATCTCCAGTTCTTCGCAGCTATATCTATGTTAGATTACGCATTAGAACCACCTATTTACGCTATCGTTTAGGAGTAGTAACTCGCCTATCGAACATAACTCACTAAATCATAATCTGTTTGAGCTGAAAATCGTTACGCGACACAACTGCAACTAATCGACCTGATCGATCCGATACATTGATTGACCGATATCTTTTTCAATTACTCCAATGAGGCAGAAAGGGACAGTTTGAAGAACGAGTGCTCAAAAACACCAGTTCTTTATCGTAAGGGAGGGCGGTAACGGTCTATGCAAGAAAACGCGACAAAGCGCTTGGCACTCGCTTAATGATAACGAACGGAAATCGCATATAACACTCTGTAAAGCTAGATTCACTAGTAGCATCAATGGCGACTGCAAACTATTTCGATTTCTTAGAATGACCGATTCAGACCGCCTGTGAACATGAGAAGATAGAGAGAACCGAAAGCTTCAGCCGATTTGCTCGCCTTTTGGTTAGGACAGAAGACAAGGAATGCCTGCTGTGCGTCTTCATAATAAGAATCGTAGTTCTTCAGCAAATATATCGTACTGGTGTATCGAAGTATGTATTTATACAAAGAACTTACATGGAATTCGTCTCTACTATATCCACAAACGTACACACACACGCCCATAAGGATTGCACATACATATTACATTACATAGTGGACGCCATCCCATATTTTGGACCAAGTCATCTTCTTTTTTGTACTCAAAGGCTATATATGCGAGATCTCATTGGCCCTCTTCTCTTCGTTTCACTCATGACCGTCTCGCTCAGAATTTTTGCTTTCAAGCAAGTTCGTCCTTGAAAGGTCAATTCCGTTGAGCTTTGAGGATACGATGCTCGCAGGATGACAGTGCTCGGGGTACTCTGTCATGATATAGGGGATATCTGGCCTAAAGGGTCAGCAAGGGGATCTTTGACAGCTAGCGGTTCGGATACGGAACCGATAGTCGGCAGACGAGTCATTCGATCCTACCAAATACGCACTCTTGAAAGACGACCAGCCGACCAAACCCCCCACCCCCACCCCTGAGCAGTGTCATCTTCCCGAGACGTTACTCGGCACTCACTGGCGATGTAGCACGTTTCAAGCCTTATCTACGAAAACTAGCTGCAACGCCGCGTTCCACTTTTACTTGCTTGAGGTCAACATATCTCGGTGGAGTAGCAGACATTAGCTCTAAGTCAGGCACAGTCTAGAAAGCTGCCTTTAGAACTTTTGATACTAGCCTTTTGCTGAGAGTTGACTTAAATTTACTGTGTGGACTCGAGAGTGATATGGACAAGTGCCCGCTATTCGAAGATGCTCCGACCTGCATTTATCGTCTCAGTCTACGAGAGCAAGAAGCGTGCTCTAAATTATCATCTGAAGCAGATTGTTAGCTTACGATTAGTTAGTACATTATATGTAAGACGTACGATTTGATTAGTCCTAGAAGAGAAGCGAGACATCCAGACTGCCAATAGAAGTATATAAGCCATTGGAAACAACGTTTGACCGCAGCCAACGACACAGACAGTTTGCAATGTGACCCAGTTATGTTGGACAACTATTTGGCTGGGCGTCGAATCAGTCAGTCTGTTAATCAGCTGGTTCTCTTCGCTGTGGAACGGCAAACGAAAAAAAGCAGAATAGGGCTCCACAAGCGCAGGACGACACAATCTAACATACCAGACCTACCTAGAGAAACTAAGGGATCAAAACACGGCAACTGCTTCTACTGGGTATTGTGGCTATCACTTCGTTCTATGCTATCGAGTAAATAAACGTCACCTTAGAATGTTCTAGCTTGAAACTCTGTGAAGTTCTATAATTCCTCCGCCTGGCAAGAAATGGCCATATGCCAGGCGAAACTTTGTACAGGTTAAAAGATATAAATTAAAAGATACAATAAAGGTCAAGAGCTAATTCGGAAAACAACTTTAAACAATCAGAGATAGCATCTTTTGACCTTCTGAGGCTAAGAAAAGGGATGGTATAGTTTATTCTGGGGGCTGCCGTTTTCGTTTTCCCAGTCCTCTACTTTGATAGTTGGGTATAATTACGGCTAAAAATGTGAAGAATACTAAAAAAGTACAAAACGTATTTCGACAAACAGCTGGACACGTAAGCTGTTTATAGATACTCACGTTTAGTTTGCGTACATGCATGAACCACACATGTGGAAAAATTTGAAAATCTGTGTACAGATGGATGCAGACGTATTGGACCCGGGAAGGCTAATTTCTATATGCACAACTTACATCATACACACCTGAAATAGCAAAATTAGCTATGGTTTAATAACTGTGCATAATGATACGATGATGGTGTTTCGTTCTAATAGACTAATAATAAAGAGGTCTAATATACAAACCTTATGTAGTCTTCGGTGTCAGCACCAATTATAGCCATTGTGGTGCATCCTATTCAATAAAAAAACTAATCAAAAATCATAACTTGAACCGTATCTTCCCGCACCTTATAACAGCGCTGATGGTGTTTTATGTTTACTGTGTGTCCTGTCCTTAGGATCAGTTAGTTATGAGCAAAAAAATCCTACGGCTCTCTCGCCGTAGGACTACTTTGAGTCAGTTCGGAACTCGAATCCATAACCGGCCTAAATACTAAGCCATTTCGGAAGTATTTTATTAAAAAGAACTTTCATCGGTATGTTTGCTGTTTAATCTTGTTTTTTAGTTCCTTAATGGTAAGAACTATTTTTCCCTTCCCGCCCTCGGTTCTCATATCGTGTTCCTATTATCAATTCGTACTGTACACAATAACAAAGACGCGCAGATTTTTTCAATGGAAACTTTCGTCTGTACTCCTAGCAGAACTATTGGTCAGGGGTAGTTAGGGGGTCAGGGAGAGGGTATCGGTCAGAAAAACTTCAAGGAATTATTCTAAAGCTATTTCTCATTCAACGTAGAAGTATTTCACATATATGAATGAAGTACGACCGTTCGCCGATGCCGATTCCACTCATCATGCTTTAAAACCACAAATGCTCTCAAAAGTGGCACAAGCGATGAGTGCTTCAAAAGTCGTTTCTCACTGCTTAACTTAAGAGATGCATGCAAATGATCTTGATGTGGAACTCAATATGATATATTTCGTAGGTAAAGTTATTTATACAGGACTAACTGTTATAATGATTTTCCAATTTAGCGCAAATCTGATCTATTTCGATAAAACAAAACTTACGACCATATCTTAAACATGGAGCTAGTTATTGTTCCGATTACAATAGGTCTATAAGTTACTGAACAGAACTTTTATTATCGTTAGTACGGAGTGGCGTTGTTTTCATCTGTTGATCTATATGATCCACGTACCTCGAATATCGGTCTGAATGTGAGCCTGGGAGATGACCGGTTAGAGTCGGCGCATCTAATGCATCTGAAAAAGGTTCCTTACTGCTTTTACAATGTATATCCAGAAACCTAAGCTCATAACAAACTTCTATGCAGCACATGTCACTTAATACCGTTTTCGTGTAACGTACGGTCATGCTGTGGCACGGGACATGCTCAATATCAAAAGCGTGACAGTCTTCAATGATCTAAATTTATTGCTAAATATTTGTTAAGTTAAATCTAAAGCATCTAATGTCCAGCGTCGTATAATGACTCAGGCGATTTTTACACTTGCAGCAAATACGGCCTAAATATACGCGACAGGTAACGGACATGTTCAATTACATTTAACAGCATTGTCACACTAAATGATTCATGCATGGTATTCTCACATGATATATCCTAACATGCTTTTTTAACATGCTGAATTTAGAGCCGTATTTGTTAAAAAAATGTGAGACTAAAAGGGCAAAACTGTCGCTCGCACACAGTGCTCTGAGCTGAGCGTCTAGGGCAGCTCCACGACATGGGCTCGGTTCTGCTGAACCCGAGGCACAGGCGGATAAATGCCGTTCATCGAAGCGAAAGTATACGTAGCTTCTAGCATCAGCTGCTGTTACCGCTTCTGCACCTAAGAGGAACGAATTACGAGCACGGAAATCTATCCACGACGATGCTACATAACGCATATAGAAACTAACGTCTAATTGACACGGCATTGTATCGTCTCTGAACACGATAGTTTAATGAAACACAGAAGAAATATAGAGGAAAGAAAGAAGGTTTAGTCTCCCCATCGTGTTTCGTGTAATATATAGTTATCCAGATGGGTAGAAGGTAATTAGATACGACATTACCTTATCAAAATCCTTCACATTATAACGGAAATCTACCAAAGTTTTGCTGTTGCAAAAGCGTTTGACGGATATATATTGAGATAACATCTCTGGGCATTTTTTTTGCGCTTTAGTCTAATTGGAATGGAGAGCTCTTCAGACTCTCTACGAACTGATATCCTATAAGACATATTGGGCTTGCCATTCAAAATAAGGTAAACGCTTTTAGCTAGCGATTTATGATTGGCTTGCTCCGTGGACGACATTTTATTACGCTACAAAAACAGTTGTTAAAATCGAAATATAAAATTGATATGCGCTACCAAATCGAGAGTATTGCTGTTTGAGCGTTGGCAATTTTAAATAACTTTTTGTATCGGTGAGCCTCACACAAGTAATAATATTTTATTAGTTATTTTTGCCCTACAATGTTATTAGACGTTCATTCCTCAAGATACATTCTTCTTACTTATATAAAACATTTTTTCACATTATTCTACCAATTGAAATCACTATCGGCTTTAAATTATATTAGGGCAGAGACATTATAGGGAGGGATGAATATTATATTAAAACAGCTGTACACGCAGCGTGCCGCACCTGCACAAGTGGAAAGTACATGGAGGAACAGCCGTTAAGACAGTCGCAAAGGAGCGCAATTGCACAACGTCCTCTTTACGTGAGGGTCTCCCATAATTCAGAGCTGGCAAGGGCCCTTCACAAACACCCAGGGACACTTGTCCGCCGGGGCAAAAGAGGCACCTTTGAGAGAGGAGGTTCGGAAATAAGACGAAGAAAACTTAGAACATATTCAATGGGACAGAACCTGCACGCACACATATGGATCTTGTGATGATATATATGCATAGACGGATGGTCGCCCGTCTCAACATCCGCGCAGACGGAGCACTGTAAATGGAGAATTTAGAAGGCAGGTATGTACGCCTCAATATCCTTAGAATGATCATATGACGTAAAGGAAAAACGAAAGTAGAAGTGAAAGAACGCATAGACCTGAGGTGAGACTTGCACGAAAAAAAATCGTATAATATTACTTCTCTCGTAGGTAAATGACTACATTACAAACGATAGTAGCAACTATGGGTCACGAGTTAGCGCTTTTAGTTTTTCTTTTCTTAATATTGTTAGGGTTCGAACTTGGCTGTACGGGTTGCAAAAAAAACAGGTTTCTTTGTATTTAGTCGTAACGCCAGATATCATTGTCTGATTTTGCTCCAGCCTCCTCCCGAGCACTACATAACCAAGAAACATCGAGGATATATACGAAGATATATTGGCGTAGAGAGATATTCTAGCTTGACTAAAAATAGAACAACCTAGATATCAGAATCGTGAACGGATTAAACGCTGTCTTTATTTGCTATGACTGCAATGTATGGTTCTGTTAATTAAGTATTTTATCCACCACAAAGCAGAGGTATAATAACGTAGCCAACAGCCAGACAGGCTAATGGACAATCGCAAATTAGGTATCATCCTTTTAGAGTTGGAAATGCTCACGTCCAGATTGACCCGCCAAGAACATTTTGCTGGTAATCCTTCCACTAGATGAGCGCGGTACGAAGTCGATTTACGGTCACGAAAGAAAAGACGAGCTTCAACAATTCTAATCATTGGCAATGATTAGAATGAAGGCAAAACCGTGTGTCATCCTGCGGTCGCACGAAGCACATCGCTTCAGGGCTCCGTGTTTAGCCAATTAAAAGCGCAGTGCTAGTGGCGTAATAAATGAAAAAAGGCATTCTGTAAAAAAATTAGACATCGTGAAGACAAGATCAACAAAAGTGCTGATTTAAGACGCAAAGTAATGCGAAGTAGGATTTCTTTAAAACAGCGCAATCAAAACATGTATAATATCGCAGTAACTGAAAGCATATAACGCAGGCTCGTTATTAAACTGTGGGGGGTTGGGGTCGCTTACCTTCGATATGTGGTTACAGAGAAATGTTCATTTCCATTTTATTATTCGAGATTGTTTCTATTGAACGTTGCAAATGAAAAATGTCGACGATCTTTAACATTTTTCGTGGAGAAGAACTCTTGTTTATGATATGGCCAGCCTTTGACAACTAGACATATTATATGAATGTAATATATGACTGGTTAGAGTAATTTGATTTTGAGATGTGTTCGATTATATATTATAACCCAGCCTAATGGTCTATTGAAAGGAAACTTTTAATAGGTACATCTAGACTTCGCCTCACAAGATCAGCAGTACGGATAGGAGTGCGTACCTCCTAGATAAAAAAAACCATAGTCTATTACCGTCTAATTCGACACGACGTTTACTGTGACCTTTCTCGCTATGGGTTTAGTCTGACTGATTGAATTACGACAGTTTCGCCATACGTGCGTCTGGTTTGCGCAAGAGTATGCTTAAATTTTCTGCATCTGTACAAGAACATCTTCTTCAGACTTTAGCCTTCTGAAGCCTAATGGGAAGCTCATACGTTTTTAATTGGCACATATTTGCTGCACTGAGCCATTGACAATTCCAAAGTTAAGGGAGGGAGGCAGGCCCATTACTTACTTCTTTTTTTGCCCCCACTGCCGCACTTTCTACCGGGTCACTGTAGACGAAAACTCAACCATCCATAACCACTGTCTATGCATGCCCATTATCTACCTAGTGGCCATTGAGACGCTAGAATTAGCCAATCTACCGCATACTGTTATATATGGTATATAACATTCTATACATGTCGGGTAGGTTCTAGAAAGTCCAAAGCAGTAGAAACATCGATATGGTGGGGTATCCGTTGCGGTTAAGAGGGCATATGTGATGTTGTATAAGAAGGAGGTGAGTTTCACTTCACAGCTCTCTCCTCCCGAGTCTAACACCAAGGCATTTCAATAACCTCCATTCTACGACGTCTGCATGTGAGTTGTGTCTACCCCCGGTCCGTTGGTCTCCCTGAATGGCAGTGTCTGGTTCTGTCAGGGCCTGCTTTCTTTATGCCATAAGTCTGGGATGCAGACTTCCTCGCCAACAAAATTTTGCTTTGGTGAGAAACAGTTGTCGGTTTGCCCTGGGGGGTATCAAAACCCACTTGCCATCGCAATGTACATACAGATGTATATATATATATATAGACCTTGTGTGTCTACATTTACATATATATGTATAGAAATTGTGTTTATGCTTCCATTTTCCCCCTTTTGTTCTCCCCCTTTTTTCTATCGGCTTGTCCACCTAACAATCAGGTCCACTACTTGGCTCTATCGCACGGGCGTCTATATAACTCCAGAAACACAGGCCAAGCGACGGCTATTGCAGAAAGACAAACGACAACCAGCAGTGCCCTGACCTGCGCGGATCAGACCGATCAGTCGAATCAATAGGAATCACAGGCTCGTAATAATAGTAACTATACCAACACATTATCAGATAGACGTATAGGTGCGGTTTTCATTACAACCACCCTGAAGCACCACTGAACGACCACAGTTCTGACCACAATGGACAGAAGGACGATGACCTCGCGAGGCCAAAGTACTTAAGGATTGGTGGCGGCTGGACGGATGGGGGCAACGGACTAACCCAGTACTGACAGGATCACAGTCAAGCAAGAAAAAGAGATTGCGGTAAGAAGATGTAGCCTCTACCCCTGATTTTTCTCTTAGATACGACTATCCGACGGCTATGAACGCATGTACCGTCCCTATATTCCACTCGTCCTCCTTCCAAATGCACTACCTCCATTGCGACTCCTCATCGCCTCGCCTGATTCTCTGCCGCCTCCATCAACTTGGCCTGGCCACTACTTTGTAACGATACAATTCACAAGATTCGTAACAGGGACGGTCCAGACAATTGTGGTCGCCATTGCTTTTAGGTTTCGGCTTTCCTTCGTAGTCTTATTTGCAATAACAGTGTTTCTGGATTGCGCTACATAAATTGCTGTCTGTCAATACCAGCTTTTGCTTATATCTAATGGATGGTGATGAGAATTTTGCTACAACGACTAGCAGCTACCAGGCAGCAGGAATCAAGGAGTGATGCGGCAGTGATCCTGTTACTGTCCTATTCCATACTTGCTTTCTTAGTCTTCTTGTTCTGCTTCAATTTCCCTCCCGCTAGCTCCCATCTACCCAGTTTTCTGTGTCCTACCTCGTCCCTAACGTTGCCCACTTCGCCACCTCTCTACTTTTCTTTACGAGCAGGCGTGCGCAGTGGCCGTGCTACCCGTCCCCCGGCGCCTCAATCGCACTGGCTACTCTATGCACTATTTGACAGCGTTTCCTTCTGTAATACTTGCAGCCTGTCCTTTACTCCCCGTCTGCAACGGTCTTGAATAATTACAGTATCCTACGAGAAAAGAAGGGAATGCCGGGGTGATCGCCTTCTTATCGACATAGTCGTTGTCGTCGCCGCTGCCGAACGGTTATGTCAATCTTACCAACGGTCAGGCCAAAGCCCTTTTCTTCCCATCCCTTCATCCTGCCCGAGGGGCGAGCAGCCTCATCATCCTTCGCTCTCCAGTGAGTTGGCAATGGCCAAAACGCAGAAGGAGGACTAGACGGGTTCTTTTTCTCTATTTCGTTGATGCTGTTCCTCCTAAGTTGTGTCGACTACAACAGCCAGTTGGTACTCTTTCCGTTTCTCCGTATCTATGCGATGGACCCAACGCAACGAGGCGCGGTAGTCACTTCGGTTGAGGAACGGACACGAGACCAGCACAAGGCACGACGCGGCCATAGCAACGTGGATTAAAGAGAACATCTACCAGCTAAATTTATCCCACTGAAGAGCTGGTATGTACATCGCATATGCGAGTATAGCCATGTACATCCACGAGTATGTAAGTGGAACTCTTGACGCCTGAGAAGCTGAATAACTGGGTAGCTGTCTCGTCAACTGATCAAACTAAATCCCTAGACCACATCAAAGAGAGACCATCCGCCTAATCAATCAGACTGGTGTCACTAATGCTAGCATCGGTCTAAACAAATCTCCGTTACATTAGTGCAAACGCCATTTATAGACTTGGTTACGGTCAAGTACGTTCTATTTGCCTCTATTTCTACTGAACACCCGCCTGCTTTACCGGATTTAATCAGGCGATCAGATTCGTTTCAGCCATGAAACACCACAAGCGCCACCGAGAAGGCGCAGCTCAGTCTAGACAAAACCGTTATGCAGAATACGGCCAAACAACTACGACGCCATAAAGACGCAATTCGCGCCGCAGTTAAATCGAATACGTCAATACTTGAGATAGCGCTGGGTATGTTAAGTCGCTATAGATAGTGCTGCCTTATAAAAGTGTCTCCTCCACGTGTTTTTTTTTTTATCGTCAGTATTGATGCTGTGTCGACAGCAGACTCATTCCCTTGCTACGAATAAAGGTATTATGGCTATGTTACTAGTAACAATATTCGCTTGTATAGAGCAACACGATTCTAATTGGACGGTTACCACCGAATCAAGTAGAAGATCTCATACATCCGCTGTCTAGCTCGCATCCTCGTATCTTTTATCACGAAAAGCTTTAACTTGTCTCGTGTTTTGGCTGTTACGAAAACGCACATCCTTTTGCGATACTTGAAAGATGCGCCATGATATCAATAGGCACAAGAGCAAGAACAATGCCAGCGCTAGCCAATATTTGCCATATCTCTAGTTTGTTGGAACGACAAACTTCTTCGATAATAATACAATAAATGATTAACTGTGTAACTTTTATCTCACAATACTGTCTCAAAATACATCCCTGAGCATAGAATCAGAAAATAAACTGTTTTTTTTCTAAGTTTATCGAAAAAGCAGGTACCATAATGTTCGGTAGGTAAACGACTATTTTATAGGCGCACGCTATTAAGCCGATATATATATATAGTTGACTTGACGATAAATAGTATAAATTGTGGTCAACGTAAACATTCGAAAGAACGTTATAGGGACGGGGTCGTCATTTGTATTCTGGCTGATTTTCTTTGCCATAATAGTTGTTATAGATGAGACAGAGAGATATACAGAGCAGAATGTTCCCATGGGCCATTTGGTATAACAAGTCCGCGACTCGGATCTGTCTGTTTTTGTGTGTGTATGGTGGTGTTCTAATACGTGCTTGTCGTCGCCACCGATTGGACGCCTTACAGCGGTTCCAGTGGTAGCACATAGCTATGCCCGCGTCGCGTGACGATTTATTAGAGCTGAACAACAAATCATATACCAAGAGATGAAGAGACACAACGACATATAGCTCTTAGAAAAAAACGCAGATCTCTTCTATTATGATGCTGGCGTCACATGGTGATTTATAGAAGATTAATATAGAGCTCCGTTTAAAACAAAGGGAAAGAGAGATATGAGGAATGAAGGCAGTGGGAAAGAAGTGGAATAAAAAGAATCGAGCGAGAAAAAAGTGATAGAGACCAACTGTTAGGTACTATCGATATAATCGGTAGGATCGAAACGGACAGCCTATAGAATCAAACTACTATGCCGCCTGTTCTCCCGCCCCTGCCCAATGCTGGCCGAAATTTTCGTACGAACGTTGCCGCCGAGAGTGGGACCTGCTCCTTACAGTGTGACAGACTGCGGTTGTAGATAGTCTTATCAATGTTTGTAGAGAGCTCCGTACTAACACTCGCTGGCTATATGCGGTTACGACCAATGGATATAATGGAAAGGGACTAAAGGCTCTGCGACTTACGACAAATGCCAAGCCTGCTTCGTTCACGCGTGGAAGCCCACCGCCGACAGAGGCAAAGGTTGTTGAGTCCTCAGCGTGTTAGGAGAAAGTCTTTCTCGACATGAGGCAAGCTTGACGCTCTTTGCTTTCGCCGTTTCTAATTTACCTTCTTCTGTACAATGTCTACCGGACACACTCCGATAGTGGTCATCTTTCGGCGCGGATATGCTACCATACTGGCAGCCGGTTAAGGAGGAACTGGCGGAAATGATTGCAGTAAACGGCGCAAAGGATGGAAAGGGGTCGGCGCGCTAGCCGTCAGCTACAACCATTGCCGGAGTGAGCAAGTACTACGTGCGTTGCTAAGCTTTTATTCCGTGCCTTCGACAACGGTAACCAGTAAGCAGTAGCATCATACGTTCATATGAGGAAGTGAAAAAAACGTGGAGAGGTAAAACGGAGCAAGAAAAAGGATGAGAAAGTATAGTGGGTAGGCGGTCGGGGCGATTGAAGGACTTTTCTATTTCTCCTTGAGACAGCAAAAAAAACACATATGTATACCACACGTTACTATAGAAAACTTTCACGTTTCTCACCCTCCCCTGCGTTTCTACACAAGCGCATACAAATACGTATGAAGGAAATGGAGACGCCTAAGGGCGGAAGGAGTATACCGAGGCAGCAGACTCCACAAGCGACAGCAGCAGTACAAGAAGCAGCAATAGTAACTGAGAAGCAAGCGGGCAGGGCAGCAGTCAGGCTAGTAAGAGGCAAAAGAGAGAACGCGGCTGAAAGGATGGTGGCATCTCCGCCCTGTGCCTCTCCACAGAAGCGCTGGTCGCTTTGGTAAATTCAAATTTACTTCGAGTGAACACGCAACGCTGCCCACTCAGGAACAACAGCAGTAAAAAGGATAGAGACAAAACGATGTGGAAAACGGCAGTGCTCGGTCTATGTTCGATGGCCTCGTATGGCCTACAAGGTCGTCTACCAAGCAGCAGACTTCCCGGCAGCTCAGAGACTGACCTGGAAGGCTTTTGCCGAGGCCACGGCGGCAGCCCTTGGTTCGCCAGCGGCCAGCCCATACAAAAAACTTGGACATGAGAAGGTGACAAAGACCTGAAACCGCGACGGATGCCCCTGCGACGCCTGCTGCTGGCACGCGTTCCCGTGCTGGCCATCCACAGTCCGTACTGGCCGTTCACGGTCCGTACTCTGTTACCAAGGACGTTAACGCCAATATTACCAAGCACCTATCCCTGGCGTCGTTTCCCCTGCCTCAAGGGCGGTTTTAACCCCCCTCATTTGCCACATTCCCAGCCATCCGAGGCCAGAGCTCCACCATTTCCGTTTTCGTATCCATTCTCAGTCGGTTTTCATACGGAGTCCTTTTTTCCTTTCTCCACGTTCTCCTTTATTTCACTATAGAAATCCGTCTATGTCATCCGCCTCGCGCAGTTTCTTCCGTTGCGGTTATACCCCCGTCTTTGCATACGTTCATGTTGCCCCACGCTACACAGCACGCTGCCCTATTTCCTACTCTCGTGGCTATTCGTTTTCTCCAGTTGCTGCCGCCGTTGCAGTAGTTGCTGTTACTGCTAAGATCACTCCTATTATCATTGATGCAGACAACCCCATACTACATTTTGCCTCATCTTAACCAATACGTCCTCTTTCGCCCATTTGCGGGTACAGCCGAACTGTGCTTGCTCATCGTCGCTGTTGCTTTAAAATGTCGTCGTCTTTGCCGTTTCCTGGTTGACGAACCCTTTTTCAGGCCATTCCTACTCCGGACGGCTGTTTTTAGGCTCTCGAGGATTCACCGGCGGTTTTAAATTGCTTGTTCGTTCCTGCCGCAAAACACCCTTCTCATTCCTTTTTTTGCATTTGTTCCTTTTCGATTCTCTTGAAGCTCTCTTTTGCAATGGTTCTTCCTTAGAGGTGCGTGTATATTGGCACCATTCTATCTGGGGATGTAAACGCAACCGCTAGGAGAACGACTTATGCACATCTGTCCGATGAGCGTGGGAGTTTCGTACACTGCTTTCGTACGCTGTCTGTGTTCGTCTGTTCTGCTTTCATTGAACCAACATCCAGGTAGACAAAATAGACAGCGAGCAAAACCGGTGCGTGGAAGGATGTAGAAGGTAAAGTCTGCCATGGTACAGGCAATACGACAGGCTCTGTCGTCATAATAGTAAATTGACATAGGGCAAAGTTGCACGGATAGATTAACAGACAGATAGAACAAAGACAGAAACAAACTGGAAATAAGGAATCATCATAAGAAAATAGGAACGGGAGAGTTCCTACTTTGTTTACCCTTATTGCCTTAACGACAGCCCCCACTTCTACAAAGACACTTCTACACTCTCAGGACGTTCGAGTCTTTCGAGGAAACAAAACAAAAAAACAGTCGTCGCTTCTTTTGTGGCCAAAAGCATCAACAAGAATCACTAACAACACTTACTCTGGCGATAGCAGCACATAGGTTTATGTTTAGTGTCTATTGCCCTCTCATGTAGAACAAGGAAACAACTAGGCCAACCATCGATATCGTCTGCTTGCTACTCAAGTCAACAGACGGGGGCTTCAAGCGCGCTCACAAAGCTGCACAACACTGCTAATAGCGAAGTAGCATTTTGGACCTCTGGTGGAGTCTTGGTCGAAAAAAAAAGACGAGACGGCAAACGTAGGGGCGACATTGCGCATCTTCTAGACATAAAGCGGAGGCATTAGTGTTTGGGTCAAATCACGGATATTGCTTGAGCTGGTACCAGTCGGCAAAAGTGAACAAAAGAACAGCGTGAAACTGCAATAGGGGCGTGTGTGGGAATTGTTCCAAGGTCGAAGACAGCATAAAACAAACAAAACTGGGAAGAAAGCGAAGGCCAAGGAAGTGAAGTGTTCTTGCTGGCGTTTTGTGGTTGATTTATTCGGAAAGGAACAAAGACAGGCTCATTACAGTTAGCAGCGTATCGACTTAGCTGACAAGTAAGACAATACTATTAGCTAGTCGTGTAGATATTGTAAACACGATCGATACGCTGATTAAATATCGGGAATAAATGCTCTGCCAGATGAAATCAATGAAAGCGTCTAGTTTAGAAGAAAAATTAGATAATAATTTTGCTTTCTGGACACAGACATTGCGCGTTGGCGGACTTCAAGCAGGGCCCTGTTTCATTGCAAAACATTTTTTAAGCCTGTCTCAATTTAAGTAGTTCTTGAATACGCACTGAAGTTACGTTCGACTGACATCAGTGTCCTGACACTTCCTACTCCTAATTGAATACACGTGATCAGAGTTGGTCTCCTGCTTGCCGCAAGCGACGCCATTTAGGATGTGTTCACGATGATGGTTTAAGCCCTAACAAAAAGAAACAAATCCTAATAACCAAGGCGTATTGTACATCTTCTACTTCAAACCGGAGACCTGCCTGGTAATACAACCCAGTAGCTTATCTTTGGGTCGTCAATGTTATGGCCTCACACTTCGCTCAACAGGTCGAATTTTGGTTTTTTTGAGTGCATACATAACTAGATGATTTGGCCTTGGACCTAAATCTGAAATTAACTTACAGTGGCACAGAATTAATGGTGAATAAATATATTTCCATCTGATAGTTTTCATTTTCTTATGAAAGATTTCACTGGCCGGGTTGTCTCCTCTTCGCACGTGTGCTTTCGGCGTACAAGACGCAATGATCCGTTGCGAAATAAGATGCTTATATTCTGATGGTATATTGAAAAGTCACCTAGCCGCACACACTTTTGCTAAAGGACATTTATCCAGAGGAGGGCTATGCACACGTTTAGCGTAAACTATCAGAGTGATTTTTTTCACGTATACGTTTATTTTAGCGAGATATCTCAAGCGTATATTCGCTTTCGCAACATAAATGGCCCTAGCTGAATTTCTGTACATTTTTGGGTTACGATAGTCCGAACGACAAATTGTTGACATTCGCAGATGAGCTGACTACTTATATTGATCAAATATATGCGTTTACTGGGGAAACTCCCGCCCCTATACCTGACCCAACAGACAAGCATGCCACACAGCAAGCATATTGTAATAACTATTCGCCGAAAGTAGCCAACACTTGTTATACTGTGAACGGCCAGTGTGTATATATATATATGAGTATATAAATATGGGCAATTGTTTTACTTATCACATAGCATATGGATAACATTAACGGGGTTAAGGCAACGAGCCATTGGCACGTGTGACGGTGGTTGTCTGTGTAAAACAGATCGTACATATATGAACAGCCAAGCAGAAGCGGCTTTTACGTTACCTATACGCTTTGGCCGTGCCTCATCGTCATGTCTGCCAATGAAGCTGTTTCGCAATGCAACGTGCCGTTCACTGAGCTGTACCTTTGAAGCCACTGCCTGCGCAACCTAGGTTTCATTTCGACCCGAGTAAACTCAACTGGGGCCACAAAGTCGGTTCGGAACCATTTTACGAGGATATTATCTATAGCAGCATTTTCAGCAATAGCTGCCTGCAACGATAGTACGTCGACGACAACGATCCAATCACTGTGATGAACTCTGTATTTTGATGCCTACTATCGGCCACATTCGTGCGTGCAAGATAAATGACCTTAGCCGATTTGGGCTCCTGCGAACGGCAAAACCCGAAATCCATTAGAGACGAGAAGAAGGATGGTCATGTTAAAACTATCTAGTAAGTGGCAATACTTGACTGGGATAATGACCGGGTTTGAATTCGATGGTTTCCAGCTACCGGCGACGTATTGCTTGTCGCCCGGTAAATATTCAGGTCTACGGTCTAGGAATATTCGAGAACCGTTCTACTTGTTTTCACGCTCGTGCCTTTATGTAGCCGTTGATGTTTACGTGGAGTACGGTATAGACGAACGAAATGCAAGTACAATTGTGTGTAAGAAATTAGATTTCTGCATTATGATATATTCTGCAGTAAGGCCGTATTCGATTAAAACAAGCGCGTGCGTATTATTGGACAGAAGAGCGTCCTTCATGACGAAGGAACCAATCGTAGTCAAGCAGTATTTCAATAAACATGTATAAATAGGATGTAACATTGACCGAACTCACCCTAATCAATCACACGTGTTGTAATACAAACAGACAATTAATGGAAGAAATATTAAGTTATGTACACGATATGCAACATGATATATTGCACTGAGAATTCTTTTACGTTCTGTCTTTGAGAGTGAATCTAAATTAAAGTTGATATTTCAACAAAATTTTTTGCGTGCTGTCAGGCGATATTGGTAGCCATCGTCCTATTCAAATGTCGTCCGAATACACTACATATAAAAGAATTACGGAACCAAATTTTAGCCTGTTAGCAGACCAGAAAGTACTAAAAATGCAAGCGCTCAAAATGGCGAAAAAGTTAAAAAAAATAAACAAAGTACGAAAAGTCACAACAAAACTAATCATTGAACGACCTAATTGGCAATCAATATTATCTTTTTAATGGTCCTTGGTGTCTTTTTGAGGCCTACTTTGGATCTTTCGGTTTGTCTCATAAAAGCGGCACGTAAATTGGAACTAGCAAAAAAACGCAGCTTTTTTTTTTATATTGGTGGGGTTCACCGAAAAATTGAATAATAACCGATCTTCTCTCAAACTGCAAGAACCACACACCCTTTTTGCTTTGGAAAGTTCCTTGCTTTACTCTTTTTTTTTTATCTGGTACTTACAATAGAGAATGAACGTATGCTTATTACAACCAACAGCCCATTAGAGCTTTCCCTAATTTGTGCGCGCCACTCTTTATATTAGGCCTTCACGTCGATATGGACGTCTAGAAATCAAGATGTCTATGTTCAGATATGGGTTTTTTACATAGCCACCGACTGATATGATGCTAATTGACAATGTTAAATAAAAGCAAAACGACAAAACGGCAGCTTAGATTGAGTGCTTTATTAGTAAGTGCGAAGCTTGTTTGATCATTTGATTGATTTTATTGATGGGCAAAGCGACCGACAATAATGGCCACAATTGGGTTTATGGTGAAATTAAATTTATATACTGCTTCTTCCATGTCTATTGACTACGCTAACTAGATCAGTCAGACATACATACAACAATATGGAAGCGTACCCTTTTGGTCGCCGAATAATTATGTCGTTACTGTGGGTCGAGCAGGTGCAGCAGTGTTAACTGCATTTGCACCTGCAGACTAACTGCACCTGCTAAGCAGCTATAGCATTGATGCAACTGTATTTGATCTCGTCCAATAGTGAATCATTAAGTGAGGTGCTCGCAGCGAGACGCGGGTTCGCAAATTTTTGCTAAGACGAAAGCATTTTTACTAAGGAGATAGTGTCGTTCGCGCTTCTGTATGAAGGAGGCATAATAGTTATTTGATTTTTCGGTAGAGTTTTCGAGTTGTAGCAAAACAAGGCCTTCATGTACTCTATTGTTGGCTCCTTCTTTGTTTTGTACTTGTTGAGCGATAGAAACGAGTTAGAGAGGAACGAAATGTCAGTAGTAGGTTAGAGATACGCTAATAGAAGGTTTCCCTTTGAAGAAAGCAATTTAATAGAATTTTGTCTATTCATAGGTATACAGGGTGAACGCTGTGACAGCTGATGAAACAGTTAGGCTAGGAGACGATGCACAAACACAAAAGGAACATGTGTTATTTTATTCTATTCTGTACATTTATACGTGTGTCTCTAGCAGTTAATGAAAGTCTGCCCGTATACGGCAATCGCTGTAAGTATCTCGCTCGGCAAAAATGAAGCATTGATTCCTCGTTTCGTTCTCGCCTGCATGGATGGGCACGTATCAAGCCCCGCCTCCTCGGAGTGCTCGTATGCCGCCGCTTGCTTTACACGCTGCACCGAATCCAAAGGCGGCGGACAAAACGTTCATTCAGAATCTAAACGTTCAGTGAAAAGTGTGAGATGAACGCATCTCTAAACGCTGAGTAGAATGCAATCATGTTGATGTTCAAATAGTGACGATGTTGACGCCGCAGGATAATGGCCCTGTCGCAACAGAAAGGAAAAACCTTGCTGTTTTCAGAGACCACTAACGTCTGATTGATGCTTCATCGCTTGTTTTTTTTTCTAATCTTTTGGTTGTTGTTGTTACAGCTGCGTATGTCGCCATTCTACAATGACGCAGCATGGCTGCTGGGCGAAAGACACGCATCATCATCATCATTCATGAATATGACGGTTTTGCCGATACTATTGCTCATTCCGCTGCAGATGGTAATAATACCGATTATTCGTACTTGCGCAGCAGCGATGGTTGGGGAAACCACTCCATTATGACGGTTGTCTGAAATCGAGGACCGTTGAGACTGGTAGAAACAAAGCAACGAGCACAGCTTCGAGTTCGGCTGCCTATGCTGTGCAATAACGAGTACGAGTGACTAGTTGAAAATGTTCGTTTGCTTGCAACCAAATGAAAAAGTAACGCAAGATCACAGTCAGAAAAACAGGGATCTATCTCGCTATTGCCATGATCCGCGGACAATAACCAGTGCCACTTGGCAGTAACTCGCAAGTACATACGGGAGTAGCTTTCGTAATCTTTGGTTACCATGGCATGTAACAGATAAATTTATGGGTTGTATGGTCGATTTTCAATGAGATCCAACTTAGATGATCTCTTTAGGAAGATCTACTGTTAATCTCTAAAGACAGTAGCTACCCTATGATACTGAGGTCGACAGGAATTGCGACCTATAGCAGCTGATTCCTTTCAAAGCAGATTTAAACGTTAGGTTGTGATCCTGGCAAGGTGGATTTCCAGACAAGTGCAATCGTGCACGAACCGCGAAGTAGATGTATTGCCTCTTCAATGAAATGAATTTTCGTAACCGGTAGCAACAGCGTTAGATTTGATACATTAGATACACATACTGATACCTTCCATTAAGTAATTGTCCACCCATATTTACCACACTTTGACATAAAGCTTGATTGTTGATAGCCTGTGAATCGCATCGGGCCTGAATAGAATGCCTAACACTGATTTAAATACATTCATTTGGTTAATTTTGAGTCATACAAGTTACTACCGGTCATATAGTCAGTGCCTATAGAATCAGTAGCACTATGGATCCATTAAAGCGATTTGGCTAAATTTCGCTCTCAACATTAATAGGAGCATAGCCATCGGTCGAAAAATGAACATCTACAATTACCATGTACCGGCACTTACAGATAAAGTTGAACAGATAAAAACATCAACATGAACGTAGGATGCTAACATTGAAGCGTCTTCATAACGGAGATTGTTGTATTGCAATTAGCCATACCCAGTACACGTGTTTGAGTGTACAGAGTTTGACTTAATCTACTAGGACGACATGATTCTGATTCGGAAATCTGAATCTTTCAGTATCCAGAACTTCTCGGTAAGTGGGTGCGTAGAAGGTCTCGTAAATGCTTAACACAGCAATAAGTACGGACGTCCAAGTTCCCCTTGTCAAAAGAGCAAGTTACACCATCCACATTGACGGTGCACATTCATACGTTGAGTTTGACACCTCGCCCTGGCTGTGTTATGAACAGCGCGAACTTAAGTTACTCTATGAAACAGCGCGCCAGACAATATTTACGATCAAACAACTATAAATGACACAGAAAGGAAGAACATCGCCTGGCAAGCTAAAGACAGCGACACTTGATTCGGTAATAGCCTCTCTTCTCCGTCGTCCACAATTAGCGGTGTCAAAGACGCCTCGTGTCCAGCCGATCGGCGGTAATAACAACGACAGTAGCCATAATAAGCACACCGATGATTGGGTGAGTCTCTCGTTCCGTGTAAGTCGGCAACAACCGCACATTATAATACCTTACAATCAACAATCGTTGTGCTAAAGGAGCGATCGATCTAGGGCCGTTAAAATTACCTAAAAAAGGTACTGTTTTGTTTTGACCTGCGAAATCGCCGCAGCAGCTATGAGACATGAAAATGTTAAGATCCGTTGATGGGAACGAGTCGAGCGGATAACGCGTAAAGCTGATATCGGACTCGAGCTGCCAGACCGTTCGCCGTTCAAGGAGTGAATCATCAGCCCCCCGACAGCTGTCAGAAAGAGAAGCTGTCGTTCAAGCCACAGCTTCATCTGATAGGAATTGCGCCGTTGGTCGATCGCTACGCAACACTCTCTGGCAAACGACAACCCTGCCGTAGACAGCGTAATTGAGATGTAGATACTCGTTTTTTCTATCTGGACCGTTTCTCGGATATGCGATAATTTTTATTATTCATGTTAGCGCTGTTCGTTATAATAGACATGACGTTTATACCAAAATGTACACCATCTGTAAAAATTCGACTAACAAAATAACGAATTTATCTAAACTAGAATGCTCAGCTGATGATCGCGACGCCTGCAGTTACATCAGAATATAGCTATTGAGAACTCGAGGTGATACGGGTTCGTGGCGATATGTATTAAAAATGCTGAGATTTTGGAAACATTTCAACTCCAATGGACCACAGGACTTTTGCCTAACACATTATCCGATCGAATGAATATAATAACAATGTGCACGCAAATCCCCTAAATTCAAACGTATGTGGAAGTGTGCGAAGAAGCATCCTCCTAAATCAATTCTGAGTTCATGTTTATCGTAGCATCTTCTTTTTATTTTTAATGACGCTAACTCTCGTAACAGAAAACGCCTCAATGACAGCCCAGTACCTCAGGCTGGGTCGGCCATCAACCCAAAAAATAATCATAACGGGTCTATTTGCCTCATGCGCAACAGAGGAGTCGGGCGAACAGATAATTGAAAGCTATGCATAATGCGAGGCAGGAGAAGGAGTCGAACTATTCAAGTTTGGCTAGCTTTCAGTTGTTATAGAAATAGGTAGGTGATGTTAGGCAAAGTGTGAGCTTGCTAGCCAACTAGTGTTCAGGGGCCCTCGTATCGTTCCGACTCCGCCGTTGTCCGCTCGTTCTTTTGAATGCTTTAGCTACAGCCGTCTTCCTTTGTTGCTTGCTTCCTCCGAATCTGATCGTGCGCGTCCTGTAAAAAACAGCACAGGTCGACGCAACGCAGAAGAGATTGAGCGGCACCAAACGGCAGCGACAGTACTGATGCTCGATGAACAGCGACACGGAATGACGGCGTTGTGCTTATTGCCAACAACTAGATCGGATGCTTTGGCTCACGAAAGGAGACGAAACGCCAGAGGACTAATACAGAGAAGTGGCTCGCGCCCGCAACGGCCAACAAGTATGGGTGTTCAACGCTGTCATGTTTCCTGGAGCTTGTCCTACCTCGTAGTCGGTAGATATGTGTCTATGTCTGAGTCAGACAGCACAATAAAAATGGAAAAATGTCGTAGCCCGTAAAGAAGGAAGCCTGTAATTGTCGAACAGACGAAAATTATGTGGGTTATCGTTGCAACTCAATCGGGATGGGCCCTGCACAGCACTTTATCCCGCTATAATACTGCCGCTGTTGTTGTTGCGGGAACTGGAAGCCAATGTTGCTCTCGGATCAGAACGACTGTCAGATGCATAACGATGGTTTCCAGGATAATGCTAATGGTGGCGATGTCACAATATGATCTTTAATTTTATCTCTTTTTCTATTACCCTATACTATATCCATATTTATCTACGCGTTCTTTACCTCATTGAGTATTTCGATTGTTGTTAATGAACGTAGAAAAAGAAGCAGCGTATTGCCATTGGGCGGTAATGATAACAATTGTCACAGTTGGCGCCGCCGTCGCCACGTATCCTCGTCATGGTCAGCGAGTGCACGCCGCGTACACAGTGTAATAAAAACTGATGATTTTCAGATTCACAGCTGATAATCAGCGTTTACTGGTGATCACGTAGTGTAGACTTGCCTTATCCAACCAAGACCAGTTAGAGCAGGACCTGTCACAATGGATGCGGTAGCGTCAAATGAATCTCATTGTTCTTTATGAGTGCAAGTGAATCCCTGTCTCAGATGTCGTCATGATTTCGTGCGTTCATTGGACAAATGATCTCATCTGGGCAACACGGTGCTATTTGTCGATAGACGACCCGTTGTGATATTGTTTCTTTGTCTCTTATAACAACAGTTGATGTCACTGCTGACGCGGTCAATGTTGTTGTCGTCGTTGCTGTTGTCGATCGTAGTGGTGATGCCATTTCCATTTAGTGATTTTATCTTAGATATCTAATAAACAGTTGCTTATGCCAATTGAGCTTCCGTCTCTTTTTCGTCACCATGAGTGTTCTGATACCTTCTTGGTTCTTAGCAGTCGTTCAAGTAAACAGCCAGGTCAGACAGTCGTGACTCTTCTTTTTGTGTAGAGCATAACCACAGCCTCAATCCAAGTTGTTTAGTTGTCCGTCGTTTTGAGCTCGAAGATTTTTAGTTGAGACGACGAACCAAATCTCGAAAGAGTGGTAAACCCACGGGTTTGTCAAGAACAACGATATTGGGTTTTATGTCTCACGTTTTACACAATAATATAAACTAAGCCACAAAGAACACTGGTACATAATGAATTGAGCAATTTAGGCCGTAATCTATTTTTTTTTTTCACACTACACATGAATAGCTGTTTATTATGTAAAACGTAATAGTGGATTTTTTTTTTCAGGAAACCTATATATCGTAGAAAACGACTAAAAAGAGTTTCGTACGATTCATTTATAACCTTTGTTTTTAACGTCAGTGACCATACCGGGCTAACGTAATGATAAATACATGCAATATTGCGTTCATCTCTCTTTCACCAGAAATGCGTAGTCATAGTTTGAGAGCTAGCATCCATTCAAAGCCATTGCCAAGTATCATTTTGGTATTTGTAGCTCGGAAATGTCAAGAAGCAGAAGTCTTTGTATGAATGACTCTGCAGTCTCTGTATGAATGATATTACACATGATTGTAAAAACTATACCAGATAAATGCATTTTTAGGTTATAAGTATTGTTCGCATCATATATTACTGCTACTCTTAGTTTCGCTGAACGCTGATACACTCTATTAATGGATATGAGGCTAATGAAAAAATCGCCGTTTCATTGACTTTGCCCTCCTCTTCATTCTGTGACTTTGTTTTTAGTTAATAAAATCTTGCTAAACTATGCTGCTGATAATGACAATAAATCGTTTGCCTATATCAGTCAAGCCACATCGTAAAACTGGTCGTCTATTTGTAGAGTTTTTATGTACGATCACTTCTCTAAGACCCATCGGGGCTCACATGCCCCACGGCGTTCGTTTGTGCCATAATCTTTCGATATTAAGAACGTCTACTCATTATTGGCCGACCTGTACATATTCACCTTAAGCCCGGAAGTTTTAGATCACTCGTCTGTGTTTAAACTTAGCCATGAATTATCGTAAAAGTTTTGTAATGAGTCTTTGGCCTCAAGAAGTGTATACTTAATGTCACATGCTAGGGACGGCCTGTCACTGCTGACATACATAGTCCACCAAATCCGTATTGTGCTACAAACATTGCTGGGCTTTATTATTTAATAATAAATTATTCAACACACAATAACCTCCGGTGTCGGCGCCGGCCCATAGACAAGGCGGCTCCGTCTAAAGTTGAATCAACATTATTAACTCATCCGGATTATCTGAACGGATTTTGGCTCCCTGCACATTTACGCCCTCTGCCATTTCTTCATTCTGGACTATATTCACGTCACGACCAAACATTTCACTTACATCGGCATTTTCTCGAGTGGCGAGATCATCTGCTGCATACGCGTGTCTGTTTTTATGCGACTGATTTGTACGCCCTACACAGGTATGTGTATGAGTCCGACGTAATCGACACGTACTCATACGATTTAGATTAATACATCTAAATCACCTGACACAACTGTCCTCCATCGCTTCCAGCGAATCCTCTTCCTTCTAAATATAGCTCACCGGTGTCTGAGGACGGTTCAGGTCTATCGTAGGCTGCACAAAACGGAAGAACTCGCACAGGAGCAGTAGCAAAAGAAAGTGAGTGCAGCTTTGTAGACTTAGTCAAGCAGGTATCACTTGGATACTTTGGCGTTGGATTGCTGGCGCTAGACGCAATCGTTTCTCATCACTGCACTGACCTTGGCATCGCTAATCTGACCGGTTAACACAACGCGTGCCGGTCCTATCGTCCTGACTTCTTCCATCGCAGTATTGTCACGTTGAGACACGTCGCCCCCGCGAGCACGAACGCGTAGACGTTTCTAGTCACGTTGGTTCAACCAAAGACGTCACAAAACAAGTAATTTGTAGTATCTTTGGTCTGTGTTGAAGTTTCTTCTAGCTTCTCGAGCTGTATTAGGCGCTGGCAGCATCAGTGGTGTCGTGTCTTGGGTTGTGAGAGAAACCATATGCTGGTGTTATTGCTGATTTGCAGCTTCGTCTTTTTCCTTTCTAGTTAAAAGGGTACAGACAACACTGCCGTCAGAATAGACGCGCATGTTTCGTCGAACTTTATAGCGTGGCAATGCCTGAAATTGTTCCTACTTCTCGTCCTTGTATCTGTCCTATCAGGTGCTCCTTAAAGCCTGAAATAGAGAACTATATAACGTTTCCTTACTACATGCTGTAAATAACACTTCACTTTAGTCGCTCCATTGGTATTTCGTTGCTTACGATTTGCGAATTCTCACTAACAAGAAATACCTGCCGTTCCATACGCAAATAGCTTATCTCCCTCAGCTATTTCCATTCCAAGAAACGTTCATTTGTTCTCATAAGATTTCTCGTAAGGTTTTCTCGTAAGTATTCCTTTCGTATCAGACTGAAATTTCAACATCACATTTCATCGAATTTCATAAAGTTTAATTCCATGAAATTTATATAATGTTTAAACAAAAGTATAGAACAGATAACTACGAGGTTAATCTAATCTAGCAGATGTATGACAAACAAAACTACAGACTTTCTGCGAACGTAATAGAAACACAACGATATCAGTACAGTCGCTGCTGAAAATTTGCCAACTTCCTGCTTCTAGCAGACATAGTATTACAGATGTCAGAACTTACTGGCACATACGATCCCCGTGGCTCGCTTCGGGGGTCAAGCTAGCGGCTCTACTTGCACGCGTGCATGCGCGAAACATCGTAGCAGTACTACTAGTTACAAATAGGAGAATCTCAAGTACTGACAGGGAAGAAAGCTATGGCAGTGGGTGGGAATGACCGGTTCCCCTTATTCCTTGTCTGTTCGACCGCCGTCCGTCCAACATACTGTGTTAGACTTACGGAGCACCAGCTACGCTGGATGCCATTCTCCGGATGGCTTTCCTCGGCGCTTCGAATGACGCGGTGTTTTCATGTGCTACTGCCCTTGGTAAAGCTGTTACAGCTTCCCCGGTTCTGCGATTTCATTCTCATAGTAAGAGTGGACCCTTAGCAAGAAAAAAGAATATGCGTCTGCCTGAATCGGAAGATTCATGCTTGTTTCGTAACTAACTGTCGGTCTGTTTCGTTGCTGTTCCGTGTGCTGGATAGACGTTCCCGTTGCAGTTCTCAGGAGGAGTGCCTGGTGGTCCTTTGGCTTGGTGCGTAGTGACCCTTTTCACCAGTAGTCGTTTCACGGATCGACCCAACTCCCGACTAGAACAAGCAAGTCGCGCCCCACTCTTCTTCGGGTAGTTGAGATGAACCTGCTGCTGTAGCTGTCTGTTTTCGAGTCTTTCTAATTCTGCCGCACGCATTCAACGCTATACAACATGTCAGTTGTAACTCAGCTGAGGGCCCTCGCACGCAACAATGATGAGTACTAGAAGAAATGGGCCTGACTTCTGTTTTGAGCAATGGACGCCCTCGATGGTTGGCCCTTTACCGTACAGCTGACTGGCATTTTGCCGTTGTTGACGCGATTGGAGTGTCCACGCGTGCTCAATGTTTCAGTGCTTTTGTTCTCAATTGCCTAAACCGGCTAGTAGCATGCTAAACCCAAGGAGCTGTAATTATTCGTGAGCATGAACAAAGAAGATAGTAAATCTCTTAAAAGTAAAGGCAGCTGTTGGCTCCTCAGAAGCGACTAAAGCTTGAGGAGGCCGCTAGCAGAGGCCGAAGGTGAAAGAAGTACAATCATAATGTGACCTCATTTTCATACGACTAACTGTACGGTCATTAATCAGACTTCAGCAACCATCAGTCGAGTATGCACCGTCTCCCCTCCACCCACACAGGTTTCAATAGAATGCCTGAGAGAACTCTCAACTTGGTATATACAAGTACAAGTAATTCTACAAAAGTACAAGGAATGGATCGGTGATGGTAAAAAAGCAGGACAGAAAATCAGCAAGAAAAAAACGTATAGAAAAATTACCCGTGTTTTAAAAGACGCGCCTCCTTAGTTCGTCTGTTCGTTCATCACGGTTAACTTCTTGTGTATGAACAATAACTTAAGATTAATGAGCATAAATGATGAAACATCCTCTGTACGCTTTTATATGGTCTCAAAGAAACAATTTTGGACCGATTTGCTCTACGAACTGCATATGCCATTGCTATTGATACTACTCGACTATGGTCTAGAGACAAAAGCCATAGGCAATGCCATTTTGTTGACAATAACGAAAAGTTCTATGGAGAATTTTGGTCATAGGAAGGCCAACGCATCATGCCATAGGCCGAAACCACAGTTCGCCATATATTCAATTTGGGTATTAGGAAAAATTTAGTTAAAAATTGTTCAGGGCGTAGAAAAGACTCCTATATTCCAACAGCAAAAATCCACTTGAAGAACTCCGGAACTCATATGGGAAAGCATAGAAATGCATAGCTTATAGCTACGTTATATATAGTTATGTTTTAAATAAATAATACAAACTAATTGCCAGGCCGGCATAGCATCGTCGCTTTTCCTGCTGCCAGCTACCAAGATGCTAACAGCTAAGTTTATTAAGGTGGTCTGTATAAACAATGAATCAACGGAATGAGTCAAATGAACGGAAATATATCTTGTAATATCAAGTAACGTATGCGGTTGAAAGATTTGAGTGTTGGTAATTCCACATTTATAACAGTTAACAGGTATTGTGCATACCTCTTATCTAACTTTATACTATTTATCATGTTTTACAGCAAAAAAAATTGCTACATGTACTTGCGGCTTGCCTGTATATATATATCTATATATATAATACGGAGAACGTTCACACTGTATACAACAAATACTATGTGCCAATCCAAATATTGCACGAAGGAAAATGTCCACTCCCAGGGCAATATGGAGCAATACACGTATATAGTTCATCAATTGAACTTGCTCGGTAGCTGAGGCAGCGTTTCTTTAGTGAGTGAACAGTGTATTTTTGCTATTCTCGAAATGACTTTTAAAAAAAAAAACAGAAAAGAGTGAGAAAAAAACTATCGTTGGTTTGTTTACTTCAGCATTAGGAGACTTTCTTATTGTTGTTCCCAAACGGGGTAGCAGTCAATCAGTGACTGTTGCTGTATTAGTTACCGATATGCGCCATTACTTTTCACAACTAGCTCTAAGTATTCTACCTGAGATTTGCTTTCCTCCAATATCCAACGATTCTCATGTATGCATTTTCTTACGGGGTCAATTCAAACAAACAATATCGACGAGAGAAAATTCGCACTAAGGGACTAGCTCTAACGGCGCTCCATCGCTCAAGCTTCGCTTTGCACTACCTTAACTGCTCGAGTTGAAGCAGTACCCCAGATGGCCCTAAGCGCCACGTTCCTTTCTTTCTCACTGGCCTGCTTTTCCCGTACAATTCTATTTTTCTACTTCGCATCCAATCATTCTTCCAGCCAAAGCTATGGATTTCGTATCCGACAGGAGCGTAGTTTGACAGTAAGCTCACGCGTCCCGTGCAGCAGTCCTCTGTACCGCTTCCTATCAACACGCTGCGCTACCTGTCGCATCCAGGTCCGGCCCATCCGATCTCACGCATCCACAACCCTTCAACCTCCGCCCGTGGCTTATCAATTTCATGTTCCAGAACGCATTACCATCTCCTTTACCTATTCATGAGCGCTACGCATTTTCACAGGACTACGTGCACGTATTCGTCGCATCCGTAGCACAGCAATGGTAGCTGTAACAGGGGAACTCAACAGTCCCCTTCACATCGATACGCGCGGACCCACAAGATCGTTTTTGGCGACCTGACTCCCTCGACTTCGACGTTCTGTCCCATTTATCCGACCTGCCGCGCTGTACTACATTTTTTTTTGGCTTGAACAAGTTCAACGGCGATGACAGTGAAAGTACAAAAAAAAACGCGTTGAATGCGTTAGCGACGTAATAGCTCTTCGTTGCTTTCAGAATGCTCGGATCTCAAGTCCATTCTGCTCTGAAATATATTTTCTTTTGGCCCGAAACGACTGATTCAATTGATTCGGTAAGATTGAACTTGTATGAGTAAAGGGATCATGCAAGCGACCCACGAAGATTTCCACTGGCTCTCAGAGGCGTTTGTTCAGAATTTTCATTTTGTTTAGAAGTAACTTTGCAACGTATTCAATAACACACTTGCATATAATCAACATAAAAACAGAATACGAACGACTAATACAAATGTTTTGTTGCAGTTTCGACCCCTTAGCTTGCCGTACGTGTTATATAACGGCAGTCTTCAACCCAACGATATGGTGAACGCTGTTTAGCCATCGTACATAAGGTGTCAGGCTCATCAGCGGACACGCTGGCTAAGCTATATTGGCCGGTGCAATAAAAACGCGATTTATTCTTCCAGGCCAACTTCCATCTTGCGTCTATATTAGGACCAAGATATAAGCAAGCTGTTTGTTAGTCCTTAAAGAATGCATTATTAGATGTTTCCCAGATTTCCACATCTGTGGCTGTAGTGCATCACAGCGTGTCACGTTCATCCAGACTTATGCCGCTGGCTTTCATCCAAGCTGAGTCGAACCGCTAACCGCCATAGCATGAACATAAAGGCGTCACCGACAGCCTCAGGCTGGTCATACATCATTAGTGTGAACGCCTGCACGAGCTACTCCTTCTCATTCTTTCCCTCTGTGCTTCCCTCTTAGCCTCCCCCCACACTTCTTTCTCCTTCTTTAGTTTTCAAGCGTTAACAAAAGCTATCGAACTACGAGAACGGGCAAAACCAAAAAGCTGCTGAAGCCCAACACTGCGCGCTGCGATGCAAAGACTACGTAGCTCGGAAAGGCTTGATAAATCGCTATTATCCCGCATGATTTTCGGTAGGCGTCTTATTCACTAGATGGTCATCAGCTTCTGCTGCTGAAGAGGGGCGAAGACTGCGATCATGACGATTACGATGACGACGAGGGCATCAAGGACCACGGGCAGTAAACGACTCTGTCATCATTTGGTGTAGGAGAGAGACACTTGCACGTACGCGTTATTGCCCTAGGAATATGACGATCGAGAGAGAACGAGCGAATTGATGAACGGAAGATGTGCAAAGAATTGATGGAGAAAAGGATGGGAAAAACTTTATCGTGACAGCGCGATGCCTTTGGCCAAATACGTTAAGCGCATAAGTATGTGAAACTGATGGAGTCCTTAGTGCTATATAAAATTAGAATCTATGGGACATTCGTAGATAGTTTCCCATACAGAGGTTTATGAAAATCAATGTTAGTCTAGCAGATCACAGCTTGCCTTTAGGGAAGGTGGTGTTTTAAAGATCAATAGGTATTGCTGCCTAATTTTTCATGACGCTGGTTATACAAAGCTTGGTCGTTCTGTCAGTGAACTAATTTCAAGCAATCTGTATGCCTATGCAATGTGAGACCGAGTGAACTCTGTATTGAGGCATACACTTCAACACAAAGATGCTCGATGCGTTTTTAGTTTACTCTTCCACAAAAAAGTAGAGATACGCGTGAAAGAAACGCTTTAAACACGGTTGAACCAGCATATATGCTATATTCGGTTGTAACACATTGTTTTTAATACTTTTGTACTGATCCGTTTCTCCCGAGGAAACTAGGCATTCATTTGAGTAGATGAGTGTGAGCCAATAAAAAACATCTCACTTCGATATATAAATATAAATTTCGATTTCAGCCCTAAATACAGCCTAGTAGCCCCACTCAGCTCTAGGGTAAATACCGACCGAATGCTGGAATAGGAAAGAGGGAAGGACCCAGCAAATAGACATCTAGCGAATTGAGGGCTTCCGGTAATAAAGATGATAGAAGTGAGCGCAAAGGGCTTCACGACGCAATAGGAGGACGAAAGTGGGGTCAAGCGTTTCGCCACTCTTGGTCTCGTGTGGTCTCCAATCATGGGCACGGCATATACGACTATACACACACACACATCCATACGCAACCGCTGCTCTGCTCGCCCCGTTGCAATCTCTTATCTCAATTACTGCGACAGTAAGGGCGGCTTCGTGTAGATAGGCCACTGTAGAGGAGTGCATTCGGAGATGTAGGTGCGTCTCTGTCTACCTGAAAGGGCGCTGAATCGATGGCTGATGTCAGCGAATAACTATATTTTATTATGTAGGTATTTCATTGACCAATATGTGAACGTATTATTCAATCGCCATAGCCTTATGCTAACATGGAGCGTAGTATCCACGCGTTTTTAGTTTGGCTTTCATAGCATGATTCTCTAGATAGAAAAACATAGATGATGTTTTAAGTAAGCCACATCGATGTCTGATACATCGTGTCGGCGTGTAAACGTTCTGACTACGGTTGCTGTGCCGATGTCCCATGGGCACTCATCGGGTCTTGCAAAGGCCACTGATGCTGCGCTTTCTGTGCCACCTGCACGTCGCCGTCTGTCTCTTTCGTGAAACGGTACTAACTATTTGAAGATTTTCATTTTTCGCTGAAAGCAGAGCAATTGTCTCTACGTACTTGTAGACTTCCCGATCTAAACTGATATAACGACGCTGTATATCAGTTTTGATACCCAGAATAACACGACCCCGTCGGCAATGGCTATCAGTATCAGCGCAGAGCATCAACCATGATACGTAGTCGGCACCGTTGGCGCGCATTACGACAACGTCATTTGATGAGGATTTTTCTCACTACTACTGCTGCTGCGAGGGGCAAAGACTAGCGTTAATTCGGCTGTTTTCACTCTACCGGAGCAAGGGCGGCATTGGACAGAAATCACAGACGACCAGGCTGTGAAGGGTCATTAGAATTATGCGTCATTTAACGTTTTTGTTATTCCGGTGTATTTCTGGATGACATTTTTTGTCGCACATGGGCTCGTTAAGAATACACTTCCTCTGCCTTTATCTATGAATAGCTAATGGCTACACAGGGCGTAAAACAACCGTTGTGTACATGTTCTGAACAGCCTCCATAGTGGATGAACGTATAACAATTTACTCTTCCTATACTGTCGAATATGCCATCAAATATTACTAGTGCATATACACAATATAAAATTCTTTACACAACCGAAACGTGCGGCATCTTACTGAGCTCGTTATATAGGCGTCAGTGTGTGAATAGTACTGCACGTATCTTAGCAAGTACGATAATTATTTCTGATCGTGGAACGAGGTTTCCCAGTATCGCTATGGTTGAAGCAAGGTTATACCTACGGTCTTGCGCTTTTCACTGAGGCGAACCTTCCTTGGCTTTGCTCTCTAGTTGCTTCAGCTATGACGGTCCTGTTTCCCACTTTCCTATGTTTCCTGTTCGTTCCTTTCGTGCATCCTTATGAACACGTCGATCTGGTCGGGTGGAAGTGGAAGACCGGTGCCAAAGCTACGGACTGCGCTATACAATCCTACTGCTGATGCTGATCGCTGCATCAGCTTACGCACCAGCACCGTCCCCTTTGCCTCGTACGTATTATTCGCTATCGTTATAGTCCTCGTCTCTTGTATATGTATCTATATACGAGAGGCATATACATGCGGGCCTTTTGTCGACCGGTCGTTCATCCGCAAAATACTATTAGCTTAGTGCTGCTGCTGTCAGGTCCACTCGACCTATTCGGCCTTTCTGCGCACGCTCCGAACATGACTGTTTGCCATGTTCAAAAGTCACTGAAGCCGTAATGGCTATAGAGCCAACAGCATTGGCAAGCATGGGCCCAATGCATGTGTGTACCGCACGACAACACTTAGTGCACACACTACATAATTGATGGAATGGGAGAACGAAGCCACGCATGAGGATGAACTCGCACCGTGCGGCGATTTTTCTAGTACTTATCACTTTTGACTGCAAAAAACTTACCTTTTTTTCGTTGCAGCTGTTGTTACGGTGGTTACAGTAACTTGTGTTAATGGCGCGGTCATCAAGAATACAACAACGACAACAAAGATAAACACATAGTATCATAACGCACAGATACACACACCCAGCACCCGAGTCGATGATTCCTCTTTGAACACCAACAAATAACAGCAACTACGCTTTTGTTAGCTCTATTTTTCCTTTTGGCTCTGGTTCTCTACTATGTGTTTCTATATAGATGTTGAATGAACCAAACAGGTAACGGAGATTAGCAGTTCACATATTCCAATGGCAAATAGGTAGATTGGGATAAGGAAGGCTTTTCCGGGGGAAACATGTACAAAAACAAACCGCAGAAGGAAGATGCGATGGTCAAGTCGAATATCGCTTACGGACTGCTGGATACGTCGGTTGGTTCGTATTGGCGCTCGTACGGTCGATAAGTCACCCACCTTAACGGTAGAGTATAGGCAGCTGGCGTTTAGACAATTTCGCAATGGTACGCTCCACAGCACATAGACAATAGATCGATGTAAGAAGCGGATATGAAGTGCCTTATTTTTTCGGCGAACTGCGACCCCTGGCTAGCACCATTTACACTATCATCGGAATGATTATAAGACAGCCGTTAATGCCATTCTTATGTACGAGTGTGTCTTCATTTTCCTGCTGAATCATAAGAATGCCCCCTCCCGCTCGTATTGCAGACTATATATTTTAGTTGGAGGTCAGCCCAGTCGTTAGCATTAATGATACAGATGTTAATGCTTATTGCGGTTGCTGGTCAATTTAGTGACGACTTACTAGTCACTCGAGATCATCGGTAAATCATTGTATTCCACTTTTACTTTTTGCTTATCTTTCTTTCTTTATTATTGCCATACGAATTCATACACGTTGAGCTCAAAATGTTCTACGCAAATATTTCAACCACAGCGGCAAGAAATAGAATTCGATGTTATCTAGCTTACAAAATCCACAAAAACGCCACGATCCGGCAGTGCGAAGGAGGACATAAATCCAAAGGATTCGAGGTTGATACTTCCACGTTTTATTAATTTTGCTTTCACGCACACACTCTTCACGTATGCACGTATATCCTAAAGCGTCATACACGTGCCGTTTAAGAAATTTTTACCTTTCTACCTTTGTATATATATATATATATGTATATATATATATATAGATAGATAGATGGATATTGCTTACGTCTATGTGCTCAGACGAGCGTTTTCGTTATGTTCTTCTTTTGTTCCGTATACGCCCCTGTAGGCCTCTGTAGTTGGCTACCTAATTATGCACATTGGTCGTGCTTTTGTATGATTGCAGCACGATGAAGTACACGTTGCACATTACACTCAATTCGTAATCCTTGTTGACGCCGGTAGTTGTCAAAGGTAGCCGTTCTGCTTTCCTTTTTACAATGAACATTCTGGTTATGTTGTTATTTTTCCGTTTCGGCCGCCGGTCATCATCTTATTCAGTTGTCCTAATCGACGTCATCATAGCTAGTGACCGGCCAATAACGTGCGCTGCGGTATCTTCAGCAGTGTTTTTTTGTTGCTGGCGTAAAATTGTGCCCGGACAGTGCACGACGCGATGTTGACAAGGCGCTGCAATGAATGGCAAAACAATCGCGCACAGACGGGGCGGGCTCGTGACAGGCCCCTGCCGACCCATACGTTGGCACTAGCAACGATATCAGTAGGAAAGACAGCATTTGACTGTGGCAAAACTGGAGAAAAGGCAACACAATCGCCAACTGACCTAACACCGACACGCTGAACCCTTCAAACCTTCAAGGGTACTGGCTTCAGTCTGCTCGTCCGGCGCATGTTGCCACCCGGCGCGACCAGAGGGCAGCACCGGCGGCCCGCTGGGAAAGTGCGCTTGGACTGGGAAAGGGCATGGACTGAATGGGTAAGTTTATGAGATTGTAGACGAACCAATGAGCCAAAGCGGCAGCAGCAGCGAGAGCTGCCAGCGCGTGCTTCCCATTCCCGTCTCCGTTCGCTCTTTCCTCCACCCCTAAACCCCTGAAGCCTAATCCCTCCAATTCGCCATTTTCTTTCGCTCTCTCCCTCTCTCTGTCTACACGTGCGGGGAAACATTCCTACCGTTCCATCTCCGTCTCTTCACCAGCTCCAGTAAGAGCCCGGAGCTAGCCGAGGTCGAACCGGGGCCGCCTAGCTGAGTACTACCCCCCCCCCTCCTTCCTCCCCCATCAAAGGCCCGGGTTGCTGCTCACACCCACACAGGCGTCATGCTCAGCTAGTATAGCCGTACGGACAGCGGTTGAGGCATACAGCAGCAAACTAAATTGACAGGACTCAAAATGACATTGGGTGGTTTATAGCGGCCACACTAAGTGTGTGGTTGATCTACATATGCTGTACATACAGACGTTCACAGACATACATGCACACACATATCTGCGTATATGTGTGCAGGCGTAGTTAGTTAGACATAAAAGTACGTCATGATCCCTCAAGACGGCTGATGAAAAGCCTTGTTGTGATAGATCATTGGAATAGACCTACGGAAAAGGACATTGTTCCTCGATTCAATAAATGCCTTTATACGGATGCCGTTGGTGAGAGCTCGTCCAGTAGTTGGCAGGGAGCGAATATATGAAGGAAACGTTTTGTGGGTTAGAATGGTACGCGATGAATTAAGACATTCACTTAATATAATAGTTCCTGGGTTACTATTTGGCTGGTAGGTTGGATTGCACACCATCTTATGTAATATTATAAACTGTGCATCAAGTCTACTTTGTGTAAACAATTATATTTGAGCCAACATCGTTATTTGTTTGCTCACACGTGTTGTATAGCAAGTAGTAACGGTAGAGCTAGTTTGGCCTTTTCATTCAGCCTTGTCAAATATGCACTTTATTACTATCATATCGCCAACGACAAACATTGCCATTGAGTGAAATGTAAGTGTGCAAGCGTATAATATAAGCCAGATAATTATCAGGTGATAATACGATCAACACAAATAGTAGCCAAGATATGCTACAGGACATGTTTTTTACATAGTCAATCGCAAGGGGCTTCGGTATTAACGTCCTACCTTTGAACAATACTAAAAGGAAAAGTCCAGTAGCACGAACTTCAGTGGTTGAAATTGTTACAGCTAAAGCAATATGTTCAAAAATCACGCATTGAGTATACACGATCTTTTATTAAAAGGCTGGACAAGCTCAAGACCCTGATTCACTGCGCTAGTGACATCGTTTCCCCCAGTGGTGCTTGTAAACATTATCTTGATACTTTAAAAAAAGAGTATTCGATTTATTATGAAAAGGATCCTTAGCAAAACAATACGAATAGCTAAATAGCTGGTTAACGGAATTAGATAGCCACGATCGAAAGTCATTGTGTTCGTACTGATGTAGACTTTAGACGCGGCAGCTCAGGAACACCTATTAAACGTAGTTTAATTTATTCAAATAGGCGTTCTAGCTAAATATTAAGTTGCGTCAGCTAGAAGTAGTGTGATGTAACGGTTTGTTATAGGCGCTTTTGATATTTTCGTTCCGAATCAATCTACTGCAAATCGCTTCTGCCTTCGTCTGTTCCGTTCCTTCTGTAATATAAGCAACATTACGGTCCTACCACCGGCCTAAAAAACTCGCTATCAATTTGAATCTCGTATTCTGCCTTTTGTTGTCTAGGACTGAAAGTTTGTTGTCACTGATACATTTAAGCTAGATGTGTACATGACTTGGTAAAAGCCGATCTGACTGCGTGGTAATACTCGATACTGAAGCAGGTTTTTTGATGCATATATATACGAAGAACCTTAGGTTTCTGTAACCTTAACGAACATTTTGAATCTAACTGTCGACAGAACATAGCTACTACAAGTGTAGTCACGTGGAGTAGTTCAATGGACGGCAACGTTATTTACCCTTTCGGTATATGTTACACATAAATACATGTATTAAACAGAGTTTAGAACATGCACAAATAGCTGATTAGGCAAATGAGGCGCTTAAATAGAAAGGCTTTGAATCGAGTGCATAAATCTGGTCCTTCTTTTGCAACATCCTCTTCTAGGTTGGTAATTGTGGCTTATGTGCTTCACTGACCATATTAATAATCAAAGCCTTGCTCAAATGCATCGTCATAATGCTGGATCATTAACGTAATGGGTTTGTAAATGACCACTCGTATTATAAGAACGTATACGACGAGCACTTAGGTACGTACGCTGCTAACTTGCAAGTATATTTACTAAGAAAATAGACAGGTCTAACTAGACTGGATCTAACTAATTAGATCTAATTTGTTATTCTATTACTTAGTAGGATGTTATAAAAATGGCTGAACAAAACGATACCTTGACAATATGGCTCTGCTCGGATTTTTATGTGACGCCTTCGAAACATTTCATATAATGTCTGATATAATTTACATAAGGTTTTACGTAGAAACTTTTTGTCGTGCACCTAGGTAGGAGAATGGGTCCATGTATGTGTCATGACGAAGTGACTATGAATATTGATCCTGGCCTAGTTTTATGGACCAAGCTGGACCACTGTGGTCACCAACCTTACATTGTCCTTTCATGACTAGCCTGAAGTTCCTTCAGCCCGGCTAGAAGTGCCCGGACTCGCTCGTATCTTCAATCTCCAATAATAAAATGCAGATTCTAATGCTGAGTACGCCGTGATCAGCAGCCATTACGCGTTATCGCTGCTTAATAAGGCTTTATATCATATGCCCAACGTCTGTGCATGTAGGCTATCATGTTGTGCCCTTCTTGGGGCAGCCTCATCAAGTGAAGGACAGCGGAGAGCGTGATCTTTTTACTTTCTAAGTGAAGCGCTTCAGTAATATAGCTGTGAGGTGCTTAGGCACCTAAGGCAGTATAACGGTGCAGCTGCTCTGCTGATTAGAGCTAAACTCCACGTTTTCGAAAATTGTATAGTCGTCGCCGTGTAGATAAACGTACATCCGAACGATGAGTATTAAAAAAAATACCTGGATACCTTAGCTTTATATTACAACGTCTTAAGTATTAAGGGGTCGGTTCCAGATATAATTTTATTATTTGAAGATCATCGGTAGGGATTACGATATTTAAAAATGTCTCTTGCGTTTTACGTCCGTACATAAACTGGTAAGCGTTACTTCAGACCACTAACTTTCAGACGGCTGATAGGAACACTATGTTTGACATCGGTAACCAGCCGTCCGATGGAGTGCCTAACGGCGTTACCGGACGTGAAAGTCGAGGCGTTTAAGATTACAATTACTTACACAGCAAAACAATTTGCTATTTGATGCTAACCAAAGTGTTCGCTAAGAAACCACAGGGCAACTTTGAAAATAGGCCGATAAGTTGATTCAGAACTTTTTACCGCTGCGACTAATAGGCACAATTTCTATACTATAATGTTCGAAACGGTTACGTAGAGTGAATGATTCACGAATCGTTTCTAAAGCGTGCCGCTGCGTTGAAGTACCAAAAGCGTCATGTGTCTACAATTATTTTCCAGCTTCTTCGTTAGGTTAGGCCGAAGTGCCGCGCAGGGATCCATAGACCTTAACACACAGACCACCACGACGACTCCGATTGCTATCATTCTTGATCCCTGTGTTATTCATCGTCAGTATTATCATCATTCTATTTGCATACTCTACCAGGCAACCAGAACAACACATATATAGCCACCATAAACAAAAATCAACTTTGTCACGTAATCTTAAATATTTGAATTTACTATCTGTGTCAGCACCTTTTTTCTTCTTCTACTCATACATCTATTATTAGGTTACTGTGTTACACAGCCGTCGGCATGGGCTGCATCTCCGAAAGGATTCGTCAAGTATATTTTTTTAACAAGGCGACTTTTTGCCATTATCCTCACTATTATGGGAATCACTATCGACGACATCGTGTCTTCTTGTATATGTCCCCATCCTTAATGGCTGCATGTCGATCATCGTACAGTCGATTTGGTACGGAGTCCCCCGCTGTGCACTCTTCATATTTCGTTCTGTCGAATCAATTTTATACTAAAACGCTATAGCAGTATAATTCAAGCAACACGAAACAAAATCTCAGAAATGGGCGAGAGAAAGAGAGGAAGAATAGCAGGGCTCAGGGAGAGAGCGAAACAGGACATCGTCGAGGAAGCACAAGGTTCGCTCAGTACTGAACGCCGCTGCAGACTTTCGTGTTATCTTATCATAGGTGGCGGTCCCCTTTATCATCATCAACTTTATAATCGGTAAATCATTGCCATCATTATTATTCTTTGGTCGCTTGGGCTGTGGCCGCCTTGATGGTGTGGTTATCGCTACTGTGCGACGGCAACACGAGAAGAGAAAAGGGCGATGTAAAAAAAAAGGAAAGATACGTTGTTTCTGACTAATAAAAAAAGGACGAGCCTAACCCCATAGGGCCTTTCGCATTGGGCTAATGCGACTACGAAAAAAAACCAAAGATAAAAGTTGATTGGACAAGGAAAAGCAGAAGCAATACTTCTCTTGGCTTTGAGTCGGGCTTGTTGTATTTTTACGACATATCGTTATGATCAGAGGTCGCATTAAAGTACTGTTTGATCCCCTTTAAATACCTTTCCTAAGCGCTTTCGCAACGGGGTATTTTTCAAGTTTCAGATAGTCAATGTATGAATGTATTGAGTTGTTTCGTCCAGCGCTGCCGTTAAGCGTTGCTTTAGAGGGATAGCGGCTTCCAGAACAAGTCGTCCGCTTTCGAACCTAGACCACCTCGTATATCCCTAAGTTTAGTAGGCGAACACGTTCCCAGTACACCATCACGGGCGTTAAATTTTAGACGGTCGAACGCTAGTCAGATCCTGCGCGCTAGTCATCAACGAAGGAATGGTTCTAAAATAGGGCTACATAGTGGAAATCGCCGGAACGGAAAAACGAACTGGGGTTGATGCAGCAGTTGACGCCAGTGGCTAGAGGAAAGTTATAGAAAGCTGTTGTTATATGGGCATTGGGATACGAAGCAGCTACTTCGTCGTATATTAGTGAAGGTCAGCTGCACTGAATTTATGAAAGCCTCTCGCAACGTGGCATCCAAGCAAACGACTATAAACTACCGGCGAAGATCGCCTCGAGAATTAACGATGCTTAATGCCAATATAAGACTAGAAAAAAGTGGTGTGATCGCAAGAAGCTACGGCGAATAGAGTAATCACGATAGTGTGATGGTCGATGACACGTCAGAACGACTAAAAGTCCAGGAGGTGACGCAGCTGCACGCTGTTGTAACGGTGTCGAAGAATCAATAGTCAGCCGATAGACTCATAAGGCATCGCTCTTCAAAGTTGAATATCAAAGAGCGCATGGCATTTACTGCGACGAAGTCGTCAGCCTTCCACAGGAGTCACGATGAAAACAAACAAAGCATCGACAACGACGAGACGCCGATGTAAAATTTCGTACGCTTGCTGGTTCTTAAAAGAGTTGATAGTGGGTCATGACTTTCAACTGCGACAGCCGAAGGCGCTAGGGCGGTCAGCTGAAAAAATCACTCCGTGAGCTGTACTCTGAGATTCAATTGAATCATGAGCATTTCTATCGGCATTGGAAGGCCGCTTAAATTTGAGAGTTCTCGAGACTGCCGGGGCTGATAGGACATGGAGGAGGTGTAACGCGTCTAAATAAAAAAAATATATAATTTTTTGAGCACTAATAAATACGGAAAATGTACGTTTTTTCGTGTCCTTCTCTATTGAAACGGTATCGTCGTGACGTCCATCGCCTCTTCGAAGTGTTGTTACACATAACGTTTTTGTATCAGGACTATTCTACGATAGAGTTGCGAACTGTTTTGTTATCATGGCTTTTGGTGTCGATTATAAGGAACACGTGTAGTGCTGACGCAGCACTTAATTAACACTAAGCACATGAAAGAAGTACGTTCTTATATGCATATCGTGTATTTACGGAGTAAACATAGGTGAATACGTTGATGCAACTGAAGTTTACACTTATCTGCTGATTTTGTGTTTACTAGCAGTGTTTCCTGCCACATACATACATACATACATACACAGACTGCATACACTATTATATGCGATGCGTTATGTAAATAGACATTACATTAGTACGAAAGGGTGAGCGTGACATTCTAGCAGTAACCAAGCTAGAAGACAAATGAACCAGTCAATGGTAATAATGTTCTAAAAACAAAAAGCACACACATAATACAGACAGGCATACAACAACGTATTATTAATCATATGATTATGAGACCGAGGCCCCGTTGGTGGTAGAATCCACACAGGCGCAGCAGTTACTATTTGACAGGCTCACGCTATCCTTCTCCTTAGCCTCGTCCGTTACCTTAACCAGACCTGGTCTGCTTGATAAGAGAACTGAAGTCGTTGGAACCGCATGTCCATGAAGTGCACAAACAAAAGCGTGAATATATAAACATGAGAGCATATAATTCCTGTAAATTTATCGTATGTCTAGAACTCCAGACACGTAAAAACGGCCCGTTCCAATTAATTGTGTGCCTTTGACTGCTGTTTATTCTGCAACACAACTGTGCGACGCGACGTTATGCCGCGCTTGCCTCTGTTATGCTCCTATTAGTAGTATATAAATAAATCATACTGGCCACAAACAAAGACCTTATGAGACTCTCGTTTAATGTAGATTGGTCCGATTTTGGTCAATGAGCATCTTTAAAAAACTCATCATTGATACCTTACAAACAAAATCGTTTAAAAAGGAACCATGTTAAAATATCATGCATGAAAATCCTATTTAAGCAGAACTATCATTTAACCAAACACATTAACCAATGCTTGTATCTAATTTCGGTATATAATAATAACAATTATTATTAGTTGATTATTATATCGAATGCGTTATGCAGTTGTTGTTTATAATGCCACTTAATATAAATCAACGCCTTCTCCTTCATAATAGTAAAAAAAAAAATGGTTGAGTTCTTGCTGTGAGAGCTGTATATATTCTTAACGTATTGGTGCTACATAGGTTGCCGGATTTCGTAGTAATCTTCACACACTCAAGGCTCCATATCGCGAGTCGAAGAGCGGAGTTCCAGGACACCGCACAGGCGCTTTCGTTGCCGGCCGACAGATTTATGCTATCTTGCCCATTAGCCTCGGGTGCTACTTCATCCCGAGCTGCTTCCGCTTGTTGACGATGCCGAAGCCACTGGAATATAATGTACATCTAATTAAATAAAGACCCTTATTTACTATGCATCGGTTAATAAATTCAGTTAAAGTCATTCGAACTAGACTCCTTCGCAGCTGACAGGTTCAGGGCATTCGTTACCGTGAATGAGACCGGAGTATGTCTATGTGCTACGGTGTTAAAGGGCCATCTACATACACTCAAAGCTTTTTTCACTAACTCTTCATACGGATCTTTCTTAAGGTCCAGAACTGAAGAAGACATCGTAAACTTTGGTGTAGCATTTCTAATTAGATGTATTGTAGCCTAAACATGAATCAATAAACAAGCAACGTAGACTTTTCAGTAATTTTCTAGCTTCGTTACATCGATTTTAGTCAGATTTAGCTTGGCTTTGAATTTGCCGTTTTCGCTGTCGGTAGGTTAAGAAATCGGAACGGCATTAACAAGTCCTCCATAGTTCATATGAGGCTTCTCAGCCAAGTAAAATGTTTAAGAAGATTCAGGTCCGTTTCATCAAGTACTATTTGCTCCACAAAATATCGATACATCAAATAAAGTATGGAATGCTGGTCGATGTGCCGGCCACTTCAAGACTTCGATCGGCTTCGATGAACTAACTATCCGTCTGCGTCACCTTAAAGCTGCGCAACTGCAAATTAATTGAAATTCTGACGTATTTCTATGATATAAGCTAGCAATAAATACGTTACATTTGTATAAAATTTGATTTTTCTATTCTTATTATGCTCCACGTACATAGGTTAGTGTACGTGTATATATGTCATTTTTCAGTAGAGAAGGGAACTGGAAATTGAATCTTATTTCTCCTGCTTGATTGCCGAATAGGCCCTGGTAAAACCGATGACTTGGCGGTGATCTTGTATGAGAGCTGTCAGTGTTGTTGTAGTCAATGGTTGTTTAAGATCTTAGAAGAGCGGGCTGTCTCTGATCTTTCGAACCGTAGACCGTTTTTTTGATGGGTTGTGCATCTGCTCCATAAATATCTTCCAAGTCCTTATGGCATCACAAACAGCCATTCCCACCTCTATAAGAAAGAAGATAGTATACGTATGATGGTACTACAAGCGTTCCGCGTTTCTCTAGCAGCTTTTTTACATTTTCGGATTTTGAACGATAACCAATCATATTTTCTTGGTTATTCATTTAAATTATAGTTGAAGACTCCAACTGGGCATATACCAAAACCTCATCATCTGTTTTCATCACTGGTCGAGTTTTACGTTCGGCATCCCCATTAGGTGTTTTACCACATGACTAGCTTCTAGTTTGTCTATGCTTGCACTCAAACTTAGACCACAATGTATTTCTAAGATCTCACCTCCTTCACGATCAACTAAAAAAGGCAAACAATCTCGTAATCTGTGCTGCGATACATAGTGTCGTCGTTGAATCGAGCTAAAAACATGGTATAACTTTGCTTATCAACGTGGCAAGTGCTTGTATCGATCTATCTGTCACCAGGGTCACGAAAATAGTGTTTCTTTTAGGAATAGACCATACGCTTTTTATTTCTAGTGCTTTGCTGACCGTGTTTGGAGAACGGAGTTTAATTCGTACGTATGGGTGAATTTTCTTCGAGATATTTAAGATAAAAAAATTTTACTGAATTTTGAAGGAACGATTATAGTACTACTGTTTTTTTTATGTCAATGTCGAGCTTCAACGGAATATAATGCCTACTCCTAAATTATTTGTTATATAATTGCGATTTCTCGTTGTTTTGATTGCTTTATGTATAAACAGGCTTCGTGGTTTCATATTCGACTTTTTTAGTATTAGTTTTCTCCTGAAATGACCGATTGCCATGCAACGATGATTAGTCGGTATGCAACAATGATATGTATTGATGCGTATTGCCCTAAAGGCGAAGCCACTTCTTGGGCTTTAAACTCTTCTTTGGTTATAAACCCTAGACAATCTTCTGCTTGACATTTTGCTCTCCGAAGCTATCCTGTAGCTCTACTCCGAATTGTGCCGAGCACGTGTGGCAGTTCCATTAACTGCTCGCAACTATAGGTTGCGTGACGATTCGCCGTGCAAGCGGGACCCATATTCTTGGTCAAAAATGTTCTATTAAGTTATTCTTGAAAAATGACTATCGTTTCGGTAAGTCAATGATTCTCAAGCTCAGCAACGGTAGTCTTGTTCTATTATTAAACTTTCTTTTTGGTTGCCACTTGAAGACCATAATAGATTGGGGACACTTCATTATGGAACATTCCTAGACAGAATTTATTTGATTTTTTTATTTCTACCTGCGGGTTATCGATTAATATGTTAGACCGCCCAGTAGAAGACAATCTGACTTTATAAAGACCTGATAAATATTGTTACATTTTGGTCACCTGGTTTACGCATTCTCTACTTAGATTATTAGTCTCCAAAGTATGTACTGACTAGAAATTGAACGGGTACTACTTACAAATTAGAGGAGTTCACGAACAGGCACCAAATTGGTCGATCTTATAGCAGTTCCAAACGGAATGATCTCGAACAAAAATTCGTTTATCTAGAACCAGTAAATGCTGAACTTAGCTCCATCAATGATGCGAATATATGCTAAAATTGGTTATTTTAGTAGTCTATATTACAATCTAGAACCTGTCACAATAGTAGTATACCATAGCATGGCATCATCAAGTGGCAGTTTTGGAATTTTCACGGAATTTATCTCGCCGGATTTATTCTCCGTAGAGAGTGAAGACGTTGCGGGATGGCAGGTGAAAGGAGCGAACGAGAGTAGGGAGCGCGAACGTTTAGTCTACGGTAGAAGGCGCGGCTTATTATTAGGATACTAGTGCCAAAGACTTCTTGCCCTCATAACTTCACTCCCCTAGCCTGTTCTGTTGCTTCGGCTGTCCTTAGGGGGACATTGAGCAGTGGAGACTTTAGACCCATGAATCCCGATGGGGGAGTTAGGTCGACGCCAAACCTCCATCGCCTAGCTTCGGTTGCCGGCAGTTGTCGCACCGGCCGCTCTTGTAGCAGTAGAAGCAAGAAGGAAGCCTCGAGGCTTGCATCAAATGGATTTGCTTTGTAACTGCCAATCAACCGGGGCTGGACTTGCCTTAGATGAAGCAGACCCTTGAGAGGCTGAGGGGAAAGCAGACGTCGCGACATATACGAAGGGAAATAAAAGAGAGATAGCGAGGATGAAGGCCGAAAGGGGCTTGTTAAAGTGTCTTATTTGCCCAGTCTGTGCGATTGTACGAAGTGAAACAAGACACACAACAATGGCAAGTGGCACGTTTAGCAGGATCAACCCCTGCCACCATCTCCACCGTTTTCCCGCCGTAGCCGACAAGATCGAGTCCACGGGATTAGGATCACTCACTGGTGGCCCACAGTCGAACAACGAGGTACCAAGTGCAGCTACGAGGGAAGAGGGAAAAAGGGCTCCGCTTAGGATTAGATCTGCGCTAGATCGGGCCCATCAGCTGTCGCCGGCCGGCTGACTGTTCCGCTGAGGTCCTTCGCTACCGCTCTGCGTAATCAGAGTAGGGAAACGCAAAAGGAAAGTTCGTTTATTTTTGGTGACGCCAGCCAGCAAGGAAAACACAGTGGACAAAACAGCGGACAATGAGGGGAACCTCCGATAGATGCTGCTACACTCCGCTTCCTTTTTCTGTTAAACGTTAGGTCTCTGGCTTCTAACTTCTGGATTCGTTGTGCTATGTTCCTGGGCTTTCGTTGTTTAAGCTTGAAGTTGGATTCCCCAAGGATTGCTGACTGCAAGCCGACAATCGAGCGACTTGAAGTCCACGAAAAAGCTTGAGCGAGCTTTTTCTAAGCAAAACGCCGGCAATGTGTCTAGACCATTGGCAGTCATAGAACTGCTTTTTGCGTTCTTTGCCTGCGTTCCTCCTGCGCTAAAAGTGCATGGAACGCAGAAAAGGGACTAAAAGAAGCACGTTAGGGTGAAACTTTTAGAAAAAGGCTAAAAATCCGTCACCGTTGGGGGATTACCTTAACTAAACGGGATCTAGCTGGCAGACAGGCTTGCAAGTTAGGCGCAAAGATCTTGCCACTACCTGTGAGAGAGAGCTTGGGACGCCGACGTACAGCAAAATGGTATGGTTTGCGACAGGCTGACGAAAGACGCCATGTGAAACGTAAAACGTCCATGACCAGAGGCGGCAAAAATGGAACGGAAGAGCCTAAGTGATGAGAGAAACGAAGACAAAGCATAAAGAAGAAAAAAATAAAAGAGGAAGTCGACAGAGGTTGCAAAGTAACAGGGAACGAAAATCCCGCCTTACCTGGCGGTCGACAGATTGCTTATTCGCCAAGCATCCAGGTAAGTAAAATGAAAATAGAAAAATATTCTACATCGTACAGTCAGTTTTCTTCTAGGATATCCGCTACAAACTACAGCAGTGGATGGATGGGAGAGCTAGAGCTTCCCAGGAGAGAAAGTGCTTGCGAGATCGACTTATGAATGCTCCGCGTAAGACGCTTCATGGCCGCGGGCCTGTTTTCAAAGCAGCCAGATTAAATAATCTTAAAGCTGCTACTGCCGCTGCTATCGCCGCGCCTGAAATAAGCTTAATGACTTGATAGCGGAGTGGGTCGGCAATTCCAGTAAGACGAGTTTTCTAGATTTGTGAAGTAAAAATAAAAGAAGAAAAAACGAAGCGAAGCTTTATTTGTTATGCTAGGTTGCAAGTTATAATTTTCTTACGCTCGTATTAAAGTAAATATTCGATTTTAAGTTTATTTATTCGTCTCTGTCAGTTGTAGCCAACATTCTTTACGTACAGATCAAACCACAACACAATCTCCCAAAATCAGTGTGAGTATATAGAACATAAAACACTTTGTGCCATATGGTGCTCTTGTTAAGCGACATGATATCTATCACGATTTCTTTCGCGTCTAAAGTAAATACAGTAACATCAAGTTTGTTTCCCCTCGGTTTCCTACAGAGTTTGCGCTGGGGCCTGTTAGCGATAAAACAAGTCGTTTAGCGAGTCATTCGCCTGTTTTCACCCGTTGTTAGTCATCACACCCGAAGCAAAGAAATTCCCATCAATCTGCGCAAATTTTTCTCCCCAGCTTTTAAGGTTGCTTCCCCAGGACTTCCGTTGCTGAGAGCTCAAAGCGATGATGTAGGTCTTCAGAAAGCAGTGCCAAGTCGGAAGGCGATTTTAGGTCGCCATGTGTAGCCCCAGAGCTCCTTTGAGGAGGAAAGAGGCTTTGATGCGATTTAATTGTTCGGGGTTCTTCATTGTGGTATCCTTCCAAACGACATAGACGTTATGATCGGAACTATTTTCAGGCTGAACAGACTGAGAGCGGTTTCGAAAGACAAACAATGAGGCGGGTAGATCGCCCATACGGTTGACACTGTTTTTCTGCATTTTTTGGGAATGTACGTTAGTGTTATTATGGCATGGTACCACTACGGAGGTATTAAGTCTGCACTATAGTAGATTATCTGATGAAATGTCTATTAGAATCTCACGATACTTGGGGACCTTTGAGGGTATTTGCGATTAGAATCTTTGTTAGAAAGTGCAGACGGCGACAGTTTCGCAAAAATATTAGCATTGATCATCTCACGATGACTCGTACTGACAGACGATTGTGCAAAACATAAGAACTGCGGTTCAGATGAATCTAACAGAGAAGCTGTGTTTTTAAACTTACGACCACCAGATCGTTGACGGCCCAGCAGAAACGGCTGGCGTTGTCATCGCTTCTCATAAAAAAAAAACAACATGATCTTCATCCTATCTAGTACAACCGCTATAGCTCTTAAGTACGATGACCCTATACAGCCATCGTCCCACAGGGGCAGTAGGAGCAGCAATTCTATCCTCGTGCCCCTACACCATCTCTTCGTTCGTTGATCCGAGTCGTGGACACTATGCAGTGTGGCTTAGCGTGGGTTGTGGACGCCAGCGTTTCGTACTTGTTTTTCAGCCCCTGAAGAGCAGTCGTTTGCAGTTGTCAGACGCAGTAGGTCGTTATGAAGTTTTTAATTCGGCCGGCATTACTCGCGCAGTGGGCGTTTCTTTTGTGGGCCATGAAGAGATGTTAGAGTCTTCAGCAATACAAGCACGACAGTGACAGAACTGCTGCCAGCATCTGGAAGCGTGGTTTTCAACTACAAGCTGGGATAGTCTTTTTCTGTTCCCCTCTTTTGCACTTTCGCATTCTGCCTCGACCGCTCTTTTATTTTCCCTTATGGTTTACTTATTTCTCGAGCTACCGTAAAAAAAAGCCGGAGGTACCTAGTTGGATATGGTGCCGTCGCAGCAGTTCACGGTACATAGAACCAAAAAAAAAATAAATAAAAACGTGCTCATGAGGTGAGAAAAACGTTGTCATTTAGATTCGCTAAGCTTACCTATTAGTACATCAGAGAAGTGTGTTCCGCCAGCCGAGTAATGTACATCTTTAGAATTGCGTCCTGCTTTTTTAATTTTGGTTCCGTTTGGAGTTGAAAGTTAATGATGCTTTGGGCCGCTGAATTTACTGCGAAAGCTTCTTTACATAATTTAAAAAAGAATAAACTTGAGGATTAAAATTTAATAACCTATTCAAGTGTGGTGAAGAAATATTCGAAAACTGACGTAGAAAATGGCCGAAACACCATGCCTAAGAGGCCCATTTCATAATAATCCCACTATTTGTAATTTTAGCGTAAAACCATTTGATTTGCTTGATCTAACTGAATGTCCAAATGAAGAAGAGGATGCAAGCGCGATTTACCACCAACGGGGACAAATATTTAATCAAATAGACGATGGAAACAGTAAGACAGTGTAATCTGAGGGAAAATGGCCTATCTGATTGAGTACAAACACTTTCCACGGAGTCCAGAGTGGCGTAAGTTGAGATTACCTTAGTCAGCTTCTACGAGCGGGAACAGCTGGTAAGTTATAGGCTGCTGAAAAGACTTTTCATCATATCACCCACAAAATCACAGATGCAATCTGTCTTGTAACCCCTTTTTAACAGTGCGCCAGCTTTCTCACAGCATAAGCACAATCACGGTGTGTCGCAAGTATTTGCATTAGCCATAATTGAAACCCGTTCTAAGGGGAAAATTGATAGGTCGACGTCAGCTAATAACCTTGGTGTATATATATGACCCATATGTTGAACTACTATACAGCGAGAATTACATAGGTCACAAATCAGTGCCTTTAACGTGATCTTGTCTTGCTCATAAAAGGTAGACGTATATAAAACGCGCACACGTACAGGTGCGTCTACCGTAGAAAATGAACGACCTAGTGACAGAGGGCGATAAGGGACGATCAGTGACTAAACCACCAACGCTGGGTTTGATACGTGCATTTTAACAATGCCAACGGACATTACCTAAAAAGCTGCTGTTGGTGAAGAGCTCAAAATGAAGGTGACAAAAAGAGAATGCCTACTTTCTTCTAAGGAAGGCTATAGATTCATTTGATTTGAACGTTATTTCGGAGCATTCATTACATATATGTTATTATCTGTACTATGACAGTCCTTTAATCTTGACCATTTAGATAACAAGAAAAATTGTCACGTTTTTCTAAATATAGTATAATTATAATTACTCTGGTGCTACGCTAATTACCGACCGGAAGTATGAACCTAATCGTCCACAGTCATTACTATAGCATAGATAACGAAAGACTTTGCCCGTTAATAAGACTACAATTCGTGAAATAACGCAAGCGTTATGAGAATACAAGCGAGAAAAACCAACTACGTTGCAGGATTACGTGAGCGTACAGACGTCTGCTTAAAAAAATTCGCCCGGTTCAATAGCAGTGCATGTGCACGCCCGTTTACATACTCATATATTTCCTTAGGCATATCAGATATTAGGCCAAGAAGCGAGTACAATAAGGCAAAGTGCGACTCACTGACTTTTGCCTCACCTGTTCTATTGTCCGAGAAAGTCGTCAATCTAATGACGGCTGTAAACAGCGATGGATCCGTTAAATAAGCAATTACGATTTTCGAGTGCACGCGTCAATGTCTGTTCGTTCGTGTGTTCAATCAACGGAGTCTACGAGATCGAACGAGCGCACAGCCATTCTAGCGAATGAGCGACGTTTTAAGAAGACGGATCGTTTCCTGTCATAATTTTCCTCTTTTTCCTATTTTCCCTCTATCTGCATGGTTCAACAGCCGCTCCGACGGCCGTCGTGCTCGCGCTGAGGCCGCGAGCCACCCCACCACAGTTCAGGCTACTGGGGTATGCTCTCCCCCTGAGACCATTCAGAACAACGACGCAGCGGCAAGCGGAACGCAAAAAGGGAAGTCCCATTGGTAACCGGCAATGGGCGAATAGCGCATCTTGCGGAGGGGAGGGATGGGTAATGTAGATTGGGCGATTTAGGTTTTTGCAGCAAGAACGACAAAGCGTTTCAACGGGGATATATCGACTAACATTCGACATGCAACAATAGGGAGCGTCTTACGTCACTGGCCCCGTGGTTCTACCATCGTTTCTGTGTGTATCTGGACAATCGCTTTTCCCCGTCTTCCCCAAAGAAGATGCTTCAAAAAGAGAGAAGATTTCAGAGAGAGAAATGACGCGGACCTTCAAACATATGATCAAAGAAAACACCTCACTGGATGTTGTCGATAGAATGTGTAACAAGGAACGAGCCTCGAACGGCATGGAACGGCGTTGAGGGAATGGGGAAAATAAGAGGACAAAAAAGAATACGTTTATTCAAAGGGAAAAGACATTGAACAGAGGTGGCGCCCCCGAGAAGAGCGGAAAAGATCAATGACTTAGGGAGATGCTAGTTACTAGAGGGAAAACGGGAAATACAGGGATAGAATACGGCGAGAATAGACATATGTTAGATACGCATTCATGCTCAAACAAAAATGGGGGACTAAATTAATAGAAGCATTTAGACATGTATGTATGGGAGTTGCTGAGGTGAAAACTTATAAAGGGGAAAAGAAAAGAAACGCGGTCTGATATCGTTAAGATGGAGAAGCCCGTGGCCTATTCCGCTCCTATGCTGACTAATTAGTCGCTCTACGTCGACAATGAACCTGTAGTATCACTCTACTGCATAGAGCCCGCAATTAGCGGTAGAGGCAATAGTCTGATACGAAGCTAATGTCAATTTTCTTGACTATGCTCATTGCCAACAAACATTCAGTCGCAATATGAAGGCGTCAAACATCGACCATTATCCAACGGGATCAGTTAGATATAACGCGCGCGACTTTAAGCTTTTGGACTTCTTCTCTGAAAATTCGGGTAGAATATCCCCTATGCTCCGGGGATTATCGATCCGATAATCAACACGAAAGTTCGCTATTTATTGCTTCAAACACCTGACTGATTTAAAGTAGAAATAAAATACACAGTTCGGTTTTTAATCGTATAGAATTTTCGCAAAATTACAAAAAATTGTGAAAAGTCTATCTAAGTCTAAAAACAAAAAAAAATTATCGAAACTGCTATACTTTATCCTCCAAATTGGGAAATTGCTTCCCGTATTGTCTATGGTAAAAGACACGCTTAGTATACGACAAGGAAAAGGGACTATGCTAAATACCCCTTCTGCAAATTATGAGACGCCATTCGTATTGAATAATACGACGCAATTTTAATAGTAGTGTTCTTATGCATGTTCTCATTTATTCAAGGGCCCTCGCAAACAATGGACATTGTCCCGAATTATTCTTGCTCGTGCCCAGTATGGACGCGACAGGCGCCACCTGGCCTCCGCGGGAGCCTCGAGCTATAATGTACCGGCCCATAGTTCCTTTTGTTCTATCTTGTTTCGTCAGAACGGAAGTGTCCATTATTTACAATTGCGAAATAGGACGAATCTACATGATATTCATCTATACAAATGTTTATAATTACCGCGTCATCTTGTTCCGCTGTATTTGGCAGTGGATTATTATAGAGTACGCAAATTCAATGACTGCAATCAAACAGTGGCTATTCAGGCTTTAAAAAAATCGGCAGGGGAATAAATAAGTTGTTAAGTTTTGGCGCTCAAGGTTCTTGAAAGATTTTGTCAGTAGGTTGCGTTCACGAACAAACTCTACCTTCGCAAGCAACAGACCTGCAATGAAACGCGTGGTGTTTGTCAGGCACCGTGTACTGACATAAGAAAAAACAGATTTCGAAAAGCAGGACAGTTTTTTCTCCAGAGAATAGTCGTGTATAACTGAGTAGTCCACAGGACTTGTTTTGCTTGTTGAATTGGACAAAGATACCTGCTAACGTTGGTTCTCTCAAGCTCGTTAAAGTAACAAAAGGACTGTTATAATTTCAATATTCTCACTTGATCAGTTATCGAATTATGTTATCACATCTTGCTCGTAGATCTCAAAGGCTAATGCTAGGTCTTTCTAGAGGTGCAATCGGTTATCTGTACAATTAACCAACAAAAAGTGTTTTTTTTGGCATAATACTTTGGCCGTCTTTAAATTGAGGCGGAAATTTTAAAAAGTCTTTAAGTGCAGCAGTTAAGTAAAACGACGACAACCACAACATAGACCAAAGATTCAAGAAGCTCTTTGTGATCATTAGATGCAATCAATAAGGGAATCATTGAGTGTTGATCGGGAGAAATTCTCACGCTATTTTTCAAACACATAAATAAACTAACGTCAAATCCAAAAGTGTGATCTGCAGATCTATATTATTTGATTTATCAGCTACATCGTCCCAATACGTTTCTTATATATGCACTTTTTTCAAGTATGTAGAATGTTCATTGTGTAGCTATTTATAAAGATAATAGGGGGCTTGTAGCAATGTTTTTCCTATTCATCCAAGCTGAAGCCCGTCCTAATCGTTTTTTGTAATGCCGCTCTTCAGTAGATACACTCTCGTCCTCAGCTTACCATGAATCGGAAGATCTCTTTCATTCACGACAGTCGCAAGCTCATCTTTGTCAAGCGGCCTATGTGGGAGATAAGAAAAAAAAAACGCATGCCATATATCTACATGGAATAGAATGTTCAGATATAACTGTTTTACAATCAATGATTATACTACGCTGTAAAATGTATTAAGCAAATGTGGTATTGTTTTTTCCTGTCGTCTTTCTGCGATCAGCAAAAGCTTGAGTATTGTTAAAGCTGAAATACTGCGAACAAATCAAAGTTTCCATTAATACCGAAGAAGGGCCGCCATCTGTACATCTGATAATATACAAGACGATCATATTCTTAAAATGGTAGACAATTGTGCCACTACAATAATGGTAGTTAACAAAGTAATTATTAGTTAATTTTTCACATTAATTGTGTCAGACATATATATATACGTTGACATGGACCATGTACGTATAAGGTGTTCTATAGATGAGGGACTTCGTTAGTTGTAAGAAATCAATCTGCCCGAATCGACATGCGATAGTAGCTTTATCGTAGCTGAATGTCTTCAAATGATGATGATGATGATGATGATGATGATGTAACCGACTTCGGTTCATCGGCACTGATGATAACAACAAGTGGTGCATTGTCAACAATGACCCATATCTTAGTTACCTATTTCGTCCGCAATCGATAAGAGACATCGACGACAAGAACTTCTCGACGAAGTTTTACTTACGAGAACGCCTTTGCTGTATCAGAATCAGCACTAATCATCATTCAACCACGTGTCCTTATTTCTTTACGTAGTCTTTACTGCTTGTACTCAAGGACTGTTATGACCCCCGAGCTCATTGTCAAACCTAGCCACAGCGATGGCTATCTTACGACGATTAATATGAAGCATCAATACCATTCCGCTTATCAACTTGCCAACTTCTAAGAACTACTAAAGGAAAAAGGCCAAGGAAATGGTTATGACGTATCTGGTTCGGCCGAACGGTCTGGACTTGTTAGAGAGGCGGTCCTGAACTGTAGCTCGGTGAGGCTATGCGACAACCCCTTTGCTGGATCAGAGATGACGCCCCTAAAGGAGGAAGCGGGAGAGAATATGGCCCAAGAGCTGTCGACAAAATGCGCGTTCGATTGAAAGGAACGGAGAGGTTAGAGTATAGAGGGTTCGAAGTTAGGTAGCACACTGTACTTAGTAGGGCACTGGAAGAGTGACGAATGCAACGAGTGCTACGAGTTGCCGAGTGCCTTTTAGTTTACTTTAGAAAAAGGCGCCGAGAATAGATGGCTACCCAGAGGCTTGGGTAAACTGTGTATCACGAAAAAAGAACGTCAGTCGCGCCCGTCACGGCATGCAGGAGGGCCGGAGGCGGCAATGACCTAATTTCCGTGATATGATATACATGCACTTACAGAAATACAAGGGCAGCAGCAGTAGATACAATTGCAAATGCTGTTTAGTCGATCAGTCATCCAGTTGCTTGCGTTCAGTAATTAGCTAGGCGGTGTGGGTGACTGCAGCTTCCCAATCCCCGCTCAGATCCGGTCCAACTTCTGCTTCTGTCCTGCTACGATACCGACAGAATAAGGTGACCTGACTAGGAATGTCTCCAAGTCTGCAGAATAAGTTTTGCCTAGGAAGAGAGTGCGGCCGAAGCTGACAGACAGACTGCGTGTGCGCGAGAGAAAGCTGTGACAGCGGTCAGCATCGAGTCAGGTTATGCTCCTGCTGGGCCTGCCGCCACAACTGCGTTTTCCCAGTATTTCCGATCTTCTGAACTGCTACCACTGTCAAGTGGCTCAAGTAGTCTCCCCTTTGTTGGACCCGCCGACCGTCCGCTCGTCCGTCAAACGTTGTCGCTCAAAAATTCGCACAGTTACAAGCACGAGGCAAGGCAAAATTTGCTGCTGGGCTGGTCAAACCAAGCTCCCGAGGCACGCAATGCATTCAGATTCCGGTGGACTTCCGTGCCATCTGCGGACGCGGCAGAGGCGCAATCTCACACACATATGCTACCCAAGGAGCCATAGCCATTGCTCGGGATTATTGCTAATGTGACCTTAAGCTGGCATTGGCAAAGGCATTCGGCCAGACCCATGAGATGCTAGGCCCCTGAATCGGGATAAATTGGGTGGAAGCGTACACAATCGATGGATAGTAGCGACAACAAAACAGGGCAAGTTCGCAAGGCTACGGCACCGGTGTTTCGGCCGCTGCCTATGCGTCCTCTGCTGTTTCGATCGTATATGTCGATCGAATATGGAGCACAAATATAATAACAAGCACAAAGTGGTGAAGATTGGCATTGGCCTCGCCGTTCGCCTTATTTTTGCTGAAAACGTAGTCTTTGGAGAATCCATAAGTTCTGGGCGCGCTTTTTGCGGCGGCTACGATAGCATAGTCTGCTGCGAAACCATGTGACGTTGTGGAACATTGCGGCGGTTATATGTTCGCCCTCATGGCTGGACATGTGGCCTTTGCTGACGTTATGTATACTACTTCTTAACGATGCAAGTACTTTTGAAAAAAACCGTGTAGCGTATTTGAAATGACAACTGAATATAAAACTAAAAATCGAAGATAAGATTCTCCCTATTTTGCGAGAACAGCATTATGGCCAATCCAGTCCACCGATTTGTTCGTCAAAGGACATTCTTATTCTTATAAACCTTGTCACAATATCTAGACACTAAACAATTAATATAAAATGCATTAGATGTTTAACTTTGCCGAATCACATTTACCAATATAAATGGTCCGAATATTTCAATATAATAGTGTAACTGCGAGATTTACTATTGAGAGATTACAGTTTACTGAAGGGTAGTTCATGTAAATACCAATCAAGCGCGGAACGTCGCACTTCATAACAAGTCAAAAAAATGCTTCTCTGAAAAGCTGACTTCCGCTCGCTCGGTCATGTGGAATATATAATTCCATCTATCTTCCATTCTACACTGGGAGGAGGCTTTCTGGGTCTTATATGATGCCAACGCTGTACGGATTAGCCACTAAAGTGAAGCACAGCCTCCGTCAATGACAGTGTGTTAAAAGATAACTTGTCATAGAGCTAGTTGGTTGAAATAGGAGGTTGACAAGGCCATCATCGTGTTGGAACGATGCTGTACCAAGCTACACACGACCATTTCCTGTCGCTCCGCTACCCAATCCAATGTCGATCTTGACTTGACTGGGTAGCAATTAACGAACGTGGGCATATAATTCCGGCTAAATGCATTCAGCAATGTTGGCTTTTGCTTGTGATCGATTCAAGGTCTTAGCATGCTCTGCTGAGAGCCATTTATATAATCGTCGCCGTCGTCAAAGCAATCTTTTTCTAAATACAGACGCGTTTAAATTAAATTCAATATTAAGACAGAAGAATATTAAGATGGAGTAACATAGATGAATATGATTTGCGGTCTACCGAATGTACCGAATTTTACCTCTGAAATCTGCTGTTGGGATAGATCATAGCACGGTACGAATCGTTTCCACATACGGTTTTCAAGCTAGAACATTCTAGCCTAATGTAGAGAAAATACATTATGGATCGAAACTATAGACTGTATTATGGAGTTCTTTTGAAAAATTAATCACAGGTATAATAGTAGCATTACGGCGAAAGCCCTTACAATCGAGTTAGGGCTCCCGGTCGGATCTTCAAGTTCTGATCATGGTAGCTCTGTAAGACCGGAGTATCCGCTATCCCACACATGATCTATTTCAAGTCTATTTGGTATAACGAATCCGATCGTCGGCCTACAAATGCAGCACATTTTTCAAGACGTCTAATTATGGCTAATAGATTTGGCTGGAAGCGGCGGAGACGATCAGCTTACGTCCCGCAATCAACGGGGCTCAGGAATTTAGGACATCAAAAATTCTCAACTAAAAACGTATCATATATTAGTAAACATGTTCAAAACAATATATCATAACAGACCAAAAGCAACAAAGCACGTATGTTAGCTATAGACTTTATTATATACAATAACAGAGCTATGTTTAATCTCCGACCGACTTTCGCAGTTGAGCAAAATTCATCTCTCTCGTCAGTTGGTAAAAAGTAATCTAGCTCATTAGTGTTTTTGCTCTATATTTTTTTTAACGCCAGCAGCAAGTTTATTCATTAATGAGCTGTCAATCATTGAAAACATGTACTCCATGATTCCAATGATAAACGTACATAGCCCGCAGGGCTCAGAGAAGCTGCGATACGTGCGGCTTATACCGTCCGTAGTACAGAACGCTACATAGGCAAAATATAATTTAATACTTGCATGCTTTGAAGAGATAAATAGATGATTAGAATGGATCATATGTATAGTTTAATAGATATCTTCGAGTGATTTACGACTACCCTCGACTCATGATCGTTTCACTTCTAGATCTAAAAAAATATGGCAATTCGATTCATTTTTTGCTGCTTTACCAAATCAGATCGATGCAATATACATCGTTAAAAACGCTTAGTTATGATAAAATATTTTATCGTTTAGCTACATTGCTCTAGATTGGATGTTCCCATCAATTTTGAACCCGGCAGGTATTTGGGTATCATTTTTTCGCCACATCTCAAACGCTCCCTCTTGCATCGAAGAGGTAGGCGATATAGATATCAGGGTGATTGTTATTACCGTTATTATAACCATCCCAGTCCAACATGGATGAAAAGAAGCCAACATGTTGATACTGACGTTGTGACCAGCATTACTGGAAAACCGATCCTGAAAACAGTAACACAAGAAGCAGTATGTTTACCTGTGATTAAATAAGGCAAGCTTGCTTCTATTGAGACTGGACGTGCAACCCGTGCATTTTCAGAGACATCGTACGCCGTACGCTGTCTGGGGCAAGTTGTTAACGGTGAATCAGGGGGCTAAACGCATATGAAATGATTTGGCGATTTCGAAGAGTGCTTTTAGCCGAGTGGCCAGTTATCTAGTGGGCGCATCCTGTCGACACGTACATAAAAAGATGTATTCCAATTGCAAATGCGGCTTGAGCTATCTAGTTGAACATTCTGAGAGGGCTACAGGGACCATAAAACAAAGCGAATATAGAAATTAATTTTCTAATTAATTGCTGGACAGTGACTTGGGAAGACTCACAATCAAATTGAAGTAAGCTCACGTAAATGCTAATCGGGTTAAGGAACACTTCTTGCGATTCTAGAAGTAACTGAAACGCATAGGGAACGCACTTGAACGACGGATTAAAACTACGGATACTAACTTGAAGAAATCGATGAACGTAAATCGATAACCGTGATGTTCCGCAACGCCTGCGCAGACAACATTCGCGGAGGCTCCGATAAGAGTTCCGTTACCTCCAAGACACGCGCCAAATGCCAACGCATAGATGAGAGGTTGTACCGGCAAATTAAGAGCCTCCGACTCACCTGAATATTGATAAGCTATGCTATAATCAATCAGTGATTTTGTTTTATTAATCATCTTCGTTTAAGCTTGGATAGTTTGTTTATGCATTCAGTCTAACTTGTGCTTCAGTGAGAAAGCCAATATGGCTTTCCTGATTTGGCGCAACTTCTTCTCTTTATGATCCTCTTCGGCATTAGCCCCGCTATTTTTATTTTATTATTATCCGACTGATGAAAAAAATTCTGCCGTAACGGTTGCGAGTCTTTCCGTGGTCGTTGGCCGCGAGAGTTCATTGTAGGAGGGCGTTGTCTGGGTCGTCTTTATGGAACCACTTTGACCGTACTAAGACTTCAGTCATGGGATAGACCATAGAGGTTAGCTGACATAAACAGTTCAATGCAGGTAATACATAACTAAAGTCTTGGTGCTGAAGCTGGGATGACGGTATTTCAAAATTTGGCCATTGAAAAAACTACGTCTGACCAATGAAAATAGCCTAAATTGGTCCCAGTTCTATTCTTACATTATGTTTCATTGTCTTTTGTTGAAAATACAAAACTACCACCATGTGACTATGGCGTGTGCCTAGGTAATATCATTCCAGGTAGGTCAATGTGCAATTTTCATATAAGCTTAAATACGTCTGAATTTAAGAAAACGCCTATTGATAGATGCTTTAGTTTCCTACGACAGACGGATACCTTCAATATCCACGACACACACCCAAAGCCACGTGCATATTTTTTCGCGTAGAAACAAGGAGCAGGGGTCAGGATCGCTACTGTCTAGGAGGGCTAGCTGGCTCTCGTTCCATCATAGAGACCACGGCGCGACGCTCTATTTACTAAGTCAAAAACAAAAGCCAGTCCTTTTAGACAATTTGCGTAAAATAACTGCGAGTCCTCTTCATTTTCCCAAGCCTTTCTGTTGATCACTCGGAAGCTCGTTTGTACATCGAGCTTTTTACATCGGGTCCTTAACCCTATCCCGCCGCAGCTCCGATGACCTCTTTCTGATATAATAAGGCCACCAGCATCAGCGCCCCCTGTTCGGTGCTTTTCCTATTACGTTCATGTGGCTTGACATTTTTTTCCTTTTTAGCATTGTACATCTCACAAAATACAGTTTAGACAGAAAATATACAACTTACACCAAATACTATTGCTTTCGCTGGTGTTATCGCCACGGTCGAGGCAGCTGCTTATGCTGTGAGAGGAGCTGGCAGTTCTATGCATTTTAATGAATTCATTTACGACGGCAACAGTGGCGGCACGCGCTAACATAAGCAGGGCTAGAAACGCATTCATAGTGACGCGCCCCGCTAGGGGAGGCAAATGGTTCCGTAACTACAGACCGTAGTGTGTGTGTAGAAAAGAAGACTTGTAAGGGCAGACGCTCATACCGTAGGTTTTATGCGGTGTTACGAATTTTCGAAATACGCATGCCAACGGAACGGAACGGAACAGAACAGATCTTCCTCATGGCCTCGGGCTTCCATCCTCGTAAATTCAACTGTAGTATTTTTTTTTTTTGGCTGCCGACAGTCTAGAGGGATAGCTAAAACCGTTCTTTCTTCTAACTGCGTCTGTTACTATAGCGTTTTGGGATTTTACTTGCCAGTCTTGCTACCCTTGCTGTTAGGTTCGCCTGTCTGGCTATTTTCTCTGTCGGGAAGGGGTCGAGTCTCGCGGCAAGGCGTACCCCGATATATGTTCTTGCAGATACAGCCAAGCTAGCTACAATGTGTATATCATAGAAGTCAACAGTATCGAATTTGGCTTACATCTCAGCAAAAACAGAGAGAGACTAAGCATACTGCGAGGGTTCAGCAATAGTGTACAGTCATATTATCATACCATCACCGTATAATGTCATCGCATCATTTAGTTGCATTATGATATAGTCATAGTGGTTATGATTTTTTAAAGGCGTTTAACATTTAAGTTCGAACAGTTTTCCATAAATCATTTTCTCGTTTTTATCGTGCCGTTGCCCCAAAGCGATATTTTCTGCAGGCTTTTTGTGAAACAGTTTCCATTCGCACGGAATAATTGACTAATGCCATTGGCAGATATAATACTTGTATACACATAATTATAGCACACATTATATATACACAAGACGTATTGGGGACTGTGCCCGACCCATGTATGTACAGGCTAAAGAAATATTATTTAAATGCGTTTGATTGTACATAGCTGTAATGCTTTAATATCAAGATTGGCCTTTAGCGCTCCAGGTGATGTAAATGGTACAAGAAAAGAAAACAAACAAATTCGAGAAGCGTCAGAAACAAATGCACTGTTTCTTCCACTGCAGTAGATCTCTGGCAGGTTGCCTTATCCGGATGAGCGCCGGTGGGGTGCTCGTGGATCTATATGGTGCCATTATTCCATCTTCTGCCAGGTAACGCTTTTTTACTGAGTCTTTCCCAATGTTAGGGACTGATTCTCAATCCTCCTATCAGCTTTCTGTCGCCTAAAATCTGGCCAAATTAAAAGGGTACAAAAGCCATGCCTATAAAGTTACAGCCAGCAGCGGCAACACGCCCGAAGCTAAAGCTAGTACCAGCAGACGCCGAAAAACACGTACCGACGTTTTCTGCTCGTGGGGCCGCCTCAACTTGAGCTGGCTTTGCATATTGCTGTGGCTGCTGCTGGTGTTTTTTACGTCTTGTTTTGTGCGCTTTTCGTTCCCAACGTGCCTACTTTCCAGTGCCCACAAGCGCGATCTCGTCCGTAAATAATTATCTACGTAAGCTTGCACCCAACTGCTGGCTGTCAGTGCGGTCAATCGTAACCTGTAGATGGCTAGCATAGTCAACTATTCACTAGGAACAGAAGGTGCGCGCTTTGTCCTATGTCCGTTCCATCCTATTGTTTCCCCTTAAGCTTCAGCTGGACGTATCGCACACAAGATATGTCCTGTTCATCGTCAGGTTCTTCTGCCGCGCTTACTGCATTCATTCACCAAAAGCTTTCTATATTTTTCATCGTAATGATTAAAGTCCACTTAGTTCATCATCTGTTCATTTCATCGTGACGATGGCTTTCAATGCTCAGTGACAATCTTATATCACCACTAATGGCTGGTCTAGCTCAGCCAATATAAAACGACAGCTCAACAACAGTTTCGTTGTGTACCTATTCAAGCAGTTTTTTGATCGTCATTGGTGTCTCTCGCTGGCATAGTCCTCGTTTCCGTATATCACAGTTTGTTCAGTTATTGTTTGTTGATGTGAGTAGGGATAGAAAATAGGTTAGTGGTTTTGTGTCTAGGTGTGTAATTGATCATACGAGTATGTGGTGAAAGGAATACAAGTGTGGGATGCAAAGGCTTCTGGAGTATAAAATTGAGGAATTAAAGATTCGGTACATACTGGTTTGGGTAAAAAGTTTTTAGATTTTAGTTGCAGTAGCTATTAAATGTGTGGAATTAGATAGTGGGCTTTGCCTCTTCTTCTTTGCCCGCTAGCTCCAGACCTGGGCTCGTTTGGAGCAATTCGAAAATTCAGACTCCATGTAGATGGTATGGTATACCGTAGCTGCCGGCAGTAGCATTACCGGTCTAGAAGAGAGACCCATCCCGCCAAACACCACTCAAAAAGGCCAACATCACAATATAGGCTAAGCGTACCCCGTAAAATGGCTTCTTTCCTGGCGATCGATGAAAAACTGAAGTCGACGGATCCATGTATACTGCAATTTCATAGTGGGTGATGTCTGGATAGGCGCGCATCAATGTCTCATGATATTGCCTGTATCTGCTATTATTCGCCACTATAGCCACAAATAGCTATGGAGGCCCCCAGAGCAAACATGACGTATTTACTATTAAGAACATATTTCAGTAACCGTTTGAATCTAAGTATGATTGTTGAAGTGCGGCTTTTGAAGAAGGTTACATATGAGATTAATAATCTGAAAAGTGACCCACTGAAGAACAAATCTTAAATTTCTTGTTCAAAAAAGTACCTACACTTTGACCAAGGTTTTAACTATATTATTCTTAGTTTTATATTTGAAAGTCTATAAAGTAATAAGCCAGTGTTGCATAGCTGAATATCATTACAGCGGATATTCAGCACCTGCCATCTTGTGCTACAACGACCACCAAGGACCAACAGTTATAACACTACAATGTTCTGAAGGCTTGTTGAACCGGATGCCCAATACACTTATTGGTCTTTATCACTTGGACCACATACATTTTCTATCATTCGTCGCCATATTGTCAGAGTAGAATACAGATCGTATGATAATGTAATGTAACTTAATTCAGAAAAATTCAATATTGAACCTATTTTGTTCTAGACTGATCGCTTTTCAGTCCCTACTGAGTAGTAGGTCATGTTTCGCGCGATTTTCAATATGGACTGCCTTTTACTCTCAATTATGATAAAGACTTGGGTATTAAGGCAAATATAGTACAATAGAGTATGCAAGTTATGCGTCCAGCGTAGTTCCGCATAGGATTTAGCGGTTGCTGAAAATAGCATCATCAACATTTTTTTCTTTTCTTTGAGCTCTTGAGCAATAGTTTATCATGTGTTTCTGAATCGGCAAGGGCCAAATGAAGTTCGATCGGAACAAGATAGATACACTTTTGGCGAGCGATCTCCTGCTTGAACCAGAGGGCTGGAGGACAACGAAAATCAGTCTTTAACGGAAGCCTTTCGCTACTACGCTTTTGCTGCTATATAATAGTTTTTTTCTAATGTCAAACAGCCTTCGCTCGTGTTATCGAAATATCTAGAGCAGGCTTGTCTTGATCATTTGCTTATTTATAATGTAAAGAATGCGATCGCATGCTAGTTGCCGCACTTTCTTATGGGCATACCGCTAAACGTATTCAGGACTTCGGAGGAGTCTGTCACGCACTTGCGGTCTGGGCACGATCTCATTAATACGCATATTGTTATGTATGCAGGACACCTAGCGCAAGGCCAGAAATTGCACCGAACACAGGCACACTGTTATTACGCTGAGACGAAAATAGCGCGAGAGCACTCTTGGGCCCGTTGAGCCAGTCACTGACGGCTGAAGTATCTTTTTGCCAGGTCTATAAGTATACGTATAATAACGTTATCTTGTTTTTTCAATTAAGGAAAAAGACGGCAAAACGATATTCAGCGTTCTCCCACAGAATTCATAGGTACTTAGTATTTGGTAATGTCGAAACAGTTACGTCCGCATTGAGAACCCGGTGTTGGTTCTAGAAATAGCTGAGCCCGCCATGGCTTAACCACTCATCTCATCTCATATCTAAATCTCGTATTTATCGTGGATAAATTCAATGTCGAAAGCCATGTAAAGCCAGGGTCCATTATAACCTTGCACGTCGCCCTGCCTCTGCAACAGGGTTTCTGTGGGTCGCACCTCATCTTACATTCACGAGTTTGTTAAACGAGCTCGTAAATTAACTATATCATGTAGTAATAATACAGGGCACAAATTGAAATGTAACTTACCAAGCTTGGCGACAATTTTGACCATCACAGTGGTGAACGGTATGTTGTCAATAAAACATGAGGCCAACGATGATACCCATGTAATAATCACAATACCCACAACAAGACGGTGCTCTTCGTCCACTGCACAAATCCAATCTTCTGTCTGATCCCCAATAAATCTGAAACGATGCAATCATGCTAGGTTGCTTATTTCAAACGCAATGGGCTGTTACCCTTTTCTAGACCCTATATTTTTTCTCCACGATAGTTTAGTAGTTAACGAATTTTCTGCGTGCGTTGCGAAGACGCACGTTTCGGTTGGGATTAGAATCTGGGCATAGACACACTTTATTTCATGCTGAGAGCCAGCCGTCCGATGGAATGCTTAACGGCGATGGCGGATGCAGACTCGAAATATCGAGAGACTTCATGTTCATGATTCTCTTGTACTAAATTTGGTGAAATTTTGCAGAAGCTACTCTGTTCGAGTATACACAGATTCCCTGGTTTGTGTCGATTATATTTTTACTTGAATAAAAAAATAGATACATTTTGAAAAATAAATCTGTAAAATTAGTTTTTCGCTAAACTAAACCAATATTCCAAGTCAACTTACTGCAGTAATTTGAGTTCGGTAAGGGCTTCCATGACGACGAAGAGTGCTGCAAAAAATAGGAGAGTTGTCCATTCGACACGTCCGAAGACACCCTCTAATTCTTCCATGTCAGCCAAAACAAGCAAAGCAAGGGCGCCAAGGATCGCAATCCAACCTAAACGACCGTTAGAACGACGAGAACAACAAAAGTTTCGATCATTTTTACCATCGAATTATTATGACAATTGGTTATGGTGGTAACGTGCATTTATAAACAGTTAACATACCCACGCGGCCATATTTACAGCAGTAACAATAGTATTATTAAGTTGAGTAATAAATACGATAGTGAGCCTATTTATAGGCGCTGTCGTTATGTCCATAAACAATTTGCATGTGTGCGTATATCCTAGAACAATGGCGGCGGTATAGGTAAGCCACTCTCACCGTTGGCGAAAAGTCACGTCAAAGAGCCAAACATTAATATGTAATGACGTTATTTAAGGTTTGCCATACATTTACTGAAGACGAATCGGGATCGCTGGCAAAATGGAATGAGCGGGGTACTATTTCTAGAGTAATAGACAAGCACACCTTGCGAGCCGATACGTCGTCATCGTTTATCCTATACAGTCTAGGCCAAAATATACGAAACTTTAAATTAGAAAAAAAACACCACTTCGTTTACTTACCGAGACTGAGGTTGAGTTCAGGTATCGACTGTAAGAAAAATAAGGTGATTACAAACGACAGTACGACTCCGCTCTTGATTAGAAGAAACCAATTGCGAATCTTGTATTTGTCGCTTAGCTGCTTTAGATTGTGTTTAAAGTCAGCGTTTGATGGGCTAGAGGATTCCACCAATTTTTTACGGTAGAGATTTTTAAGGTTCTTGACTTTCTTTTTTAAGATAGCACGCACGTGGCTTTCGTCACGGGAATACTCTGATAAAGAACGACAAGCCTTCTGCCAGATATCGATTTCATGCTGAATCTCGACCACCTGAAGTGTAAAATAACTTAGTATCACACCATTGAAATAGAACGTTTCTGTTCAGTTGTAAATTATCCACCTGTTCATTCGCAGTAAATACACGTTGACAATTTTTTTTTTTCGTTATAATCAAGACGACAGCTTTAGTATTAACTAAAAATCTAGCATCTGATTATTCTAAGCTAACTTATCACTAAAACAAAAATAGCAAACAAACCTCCTGGGGCTGTTGGTGCCTAAGACTGGAGTCATCACGATAATAAAGGCGCAGATAGACGTAAGCTCCTATGCCAGCTAACAGAACGCCGGGTAGAAGATGCATCGTGAAGTTTGTAAAAGTCACGCCACCTGAGGGAATACACGAATTATAAGGACGCCGTGACATTAATTGCAACATTTTAGTACCAATGACACGAAATCGGATAGCGTCTATAGAACGATGGATGCCGTCTCAAATACAGCACGAAAAGGGAAGCTAATGGATTCCAGTTTGTCAAGGTTTGTTGCAAGGTGGAAAATTCATTGGTAGAGAGACAGATATGACCCGTTATACCTAACGGTTAGGTGAAAAGTCTGAAATCGTTAGCCTGGAGCAAAATCGTTTGCAGTGGGGACAAGCGGCACATTTCAGTTTTTGCGCGTTATTTTATAACGTAGTTGTTATGTATAGTATATTTTATAGTTATTTCATAGAAAGTAGCTTAGTAGACGAGATAAGCTCCCGGTGGTCGATGCGTACTGGCTTGAACCTTGGGATTAGAAATGATGATAACATTCGGGGGATCGCCGACGGGTGTTCCTGCACCTCCTATATTCGAAAACATCACCAAAGAGATGAGTACATGTTTTGGATCGAGGTTCATTACTTCACAAAGCCTGAAAAATGATAAAAAAAATACATTAAAGAAAATAAATTGTTTCCAAACGGATAGACGAAGATGCCACATAATACCTGGATAATCAGAGGGATCGAACCTATAAACTAACACCGCGTCTTACCAATTCATTTAAGCTGAACTCATATGGAAATATGAAGTATGCAACTTAGTAGTCCTTATTAGCTCTAAAATACTTACAATATTAGAACTACAATAAAAATTATTCTATTGGATTATAAATTTTCTTAGCGCGTCTCGATCAAGTTCGCGGTCATTTTCAAATCATCATTTATATCTGGCTCCCATATAAAAGCACTGCCTTCACAAATACTTCACGTGCAAAGTTACGCCAAGCACATTGTAACTTTAGCTATTTAGAAGATTATCTGTTTGTTATCTGACGTGATTTTGTTGTCGGGCTTCACGTGGGGGACGGGAAGGGGTAACTTCTCGAACTGCTCTCGATGACATTACAATTCACAGCACTCTCACGCCTCATCGTTATCATTCTCTTTTTGTAATATAATAGAAGCTCACCGTTCATATTCACCAGTGCGGCGGCGTTTTCGGGAGCTTCAACTTCCTGCAGAAAAAGCCAGTTTGACGCTACATTTTTCCTTTTGTGGGCAGTAAAGGTCGAGGTGAAATAGAAGAGTTGTTTTTGGACATGGGAGTTGGCACGAAGGATCTAAGACGCTGCGGCTGCAAACTTAACATCTAACTGGACAAACTTACGCACCATCATTGACTTCCTGACGTCAAAACGTACGCAAAAAAAACAAACCAATTGTATCCTGTTTACCATTCTAGCCATATTTCGTCTCCTTTCACCATGACTAGAACGCAGCGGGGTGGATGCTAATGCTAACTACGGCTGGAAAACACAGCCCACGAAGGGTGACTTGTTCTCTTTGTTGGAGGGCAGAAGAGAAAACTGGGCGCGGGCTCGTGGGACCGGCAAGACGAACGGCGGCCGTAGATGCTTACGTCTGCTTCTTTGCAGCGACAAAGACGTCGAGCAAGGGCTATGGTAAAAAGAAAAGCGGGGCAGCAGGACAAGTGGAGAACTTATAAAGATTGGAGGGAAGGTGGTACCCTAACTTGCTTTTATCCTACCGCCGTCGTCTGCTTCGTCACCATTTACTCTCGCTGGCAAAAGCGTTGCTTTGCCCTGTTTTAGAATTGATCACGACGGTTTCGACGATGATATTTGCGTGGTTGTTGCTGTTGACGATGCTAACGATGAGCATTAATTAATTTCGGCTAATGACGGCGTGCTAATCGCGAGTCTGGAGCCGCGTTGGGGGGTATGTTTCTACCACCCAGAGCAACTATGGCTGAGCAGCACGAAACGACGAAGCGACAAGGTGCACTGCAGACAGAAGGGACCAACACCCAAAATGTATCTTCATACAGACACCAGCACTAAAAACTGGGCGGCGATACTGGGCAGACTAGCGGCAATGTTGATTTGGATCGGTTAAGTAAGAATGAAAGAAAAGCCGATTCCTTATCTAGGAAGTTATATAAAAGAGTCCTGGGATGATCTTTTTTGAGAAGAAGTAGAAGAATGAGCAACTTTGCCAAGAAAACTATGTACTCAAAATGGTATCAATGTGTAAGCGAGTGTCAGTGCGGCAAAGATGTCAAACCAAAATGGGAAAGTAGTAAAATGTAGAATAGTATAAGCACTTGCTTGGATGGTGGGTAAATTCAAAAGTGAGCAGGGCAACCTAATGTGCACATATCTGTGTGTGGGGCCAGTGAAGGGAGCGTGGGAAAAATGAGCAATGAAATGATGCTGGACCGTTCGAGGCCCTAAGCTTTGCGAAACGGCTAGACTTCTGCTGGCCACTTTTCCAGTAGTAGTAATAGTGGTAGTAGTAGTAGTAGTAGTAGTAAGCAAAATATAAGCGCGAATGACCTAGCTAGCTGCCAAACGAAATGTGACTGTTGCCCGAGGCTGCTTGTTACGGATGGCGACCCATAGGCTACAGGCGAACGGCCTCTGACCAAGCCGTTAGCAAGCGGTAATGAAAAACAGGCACCAACGAGTATGTTCCCTCATGATTTTCCAGTCGGATCGTTGTCCTTATGGAGACAACAATGGCACATGGAATTAGAGCGAGAATGCATGATCACCAACGTCTGGCCAGCGGAATCCATGTTTACGTCGACATGTGCTGCTGTGTCGTATGCTATTTTCACATGTATATAAAGTCTACTTGAAAGACCGTATCCATTTATGAACTATATATATATGTACGCTGCAGCAGCAGCAGCGGCGACAAAGGTTCTATGCAGAATTCGATAGGATTATAATCTGATTCAAATCATAATAAATACTCCTATGTCAAACGGGGCCTGTTTTCGTCTGCACTAAATGAACTAGTGTCTGTATATGGGAGCAGTAGATTGCAAATACGCTGACAGGGTCTGAAGTAAGTGGTGTTTCGCCGCTGTTCATTGTCATGAATGTAAGACCGATAGCTTACTTGATAGTGACGGGCGTCATGAGTAGGATTGTAGTCACATTGTCCAGGAACGCCGAGATGATCGCGGTAAAGAGGCACAACGTAGTTATCAAAGGCCATACTTTGCCGCGCGCAACCCGGAATGCCAGGACTGCCGTGTAATCGAAAAAGCCCGTCTCGCACAATATCGCCACAATGACCATCATTCCTACATCCAGAAAACGAACGAACAAACAACAGTAGTCATTCAGATCGTAATTACGATAGTAGAGACTCGACAACGCTGGACCGAGCAGGTTCGACCAGATTGAACCTGAACGTATATTTATAACAACTAATGAGGTCACCTGACCGACAAACGAAAAAGATACTGGCTCAAGTTGTTCCGAACTGCAATTCAACGATCGGCTCAGTCCAGCCGGTGTTCTGATTGACATTTAATCGTCTGATCTCCAAACATCGCCTTGCTATTAAACCTGTGATACCCTAACTCCAGCCGAGGTCAATCTGAAACCGATCGTCGGTAGGGGGCGGACCCATACTTCGGACTATTACAGTGGCCCTTGTTGTGCACGTGTAACTGCTTCTATTTTGATTAATCTGGCGGATATTAGATAATCTCTAGAGAGAATGACTGACGCGATCGTATAAAGTCACTCTGATCAGTGGTTACTTACAGAGCGTTTGATATTGACAGGAGAAAGAAAAGGATGAAAGCGAACACAAAAGATTTAGAAATTGCATAAGCTTATTAGCTATCCTAGTTAACTGTATATTGCTTCCATACGTTTCGACCTTCACAGGGCTTCAATAAAAAGCTAACTAGGGCAATAAGTGACTTTTTGCCCATTCGTTGTGCTCGTTTAGCAAAAGTCCTTCGATCAATCTCTTATGTCGATAGACGCAATGCAGCACTCCTCCTGCACGCATATACGCGCATATATATATATATATATATGATGTAGTATTAGTTTATACAGTTTTGGCTATTTACGTGCACTTAGAATTTACTAATAGTCAATCTTAATGCTCTTTAGCTACTTCGATTCTATAGGAGAAAAATTGTAAGAACACAATCATAAAAATGGTGAGAATGAAGATTAAAAAAAAATGCTCCAACAAGGCAATATAGAGAATTTTCATAGTGTATCAAAATAACAAGGTAATAATTACAATCAATTTTAGAATACTCCAAGATGTCACTAGTAGAGATAGCTTAAGTAAACAGGTGAAAGACTGGTAAACTTCTCAGGAGTACGTGGGCGTATTGTATTTACTGTCGTATTATTATCGCTCAGCCTAATTGGATTTCATCACCTTCCCTATGGTCTACTAAAGCCGTTCGTCCGTCAAAGGGCTGCAACAGGTCTCTTTCGTATTTACTTCGCGTCCAACAGGAGACGATAGCTAGGAGTCGACGAGCAATCGCTTATTTTAGAAGGGTGACATAATGGTACCTCGCTATCCCTTATCGGTTTATATTTGGTTATTTATGTATGATTCACTTTTTGCCCTTGAATGTCGTTCACGCGGCGAGTAGCTTGCCAGACCTCATCCTTGTTGTCTGATTCACTACAATGCATTGTTGTTTGTTAAAGATAATAACTTTGAAAGGAACATTTCGATATATCAAAAATAAACGCATTCGAGGGTCATGGGGTGTAAAAGATATGAAACACTCTGGGCAAGCCGATCATAGAGAGAGCAGTTAACACCGAACTTTTTCGTTATTATAACGCGGAAGAGATTACTGGATCTCATTGCAGCTTGTCTCACCGACATCCCATAAAGTCTTTCTAATATCACTCTCAAGAAAGCAATTTTTCCTGCTTCAAATTCTCGAGAAGAACGAATGCTTCATCGGTTGCTGTATCACCCTAGCGTTATGTACTATGTATATGTATATATATACATAGTACATAACATACGTATATGTATATATGTATATATATATATATATATATATACATATATTAGATCTAAACAAATAGAAAATTTAAGCTCGTGACCCTTTTCGTTGTAACGTGATGAAACATTTTTCAATCTTTTGCTTAACGACATACCTAACGCGCTATACAGCGTGCACTTTTTAAGTGGTACAAAATATCTAGATTACAATCTTCAGAAAAATATATTTCTGCGCGAAATAGTTACTCGTGATATTATACATCTCAAATTGTGCCCACTTCGTCACAAATTTTTAGATTGATTTTTTTCCTAAATTTTTCGTTTTTATAAATTTGATACTTTCTTAAAAGATTATTAGAAGCATGTAAAATGTTAGGTTTCACTATATATTTCAGTCTAAGATTGCTTTCTACAGTACGATGCTAAACAAAAACGTCCATCGATCTGCTAGCAGATTTGTGTACATATGCCACTCCATTGCCTTGCAGTAGAAAACGTATAGAGCCACGATGACACAAAGAAACGAAAAATAATTATATTAATTTAGAATAAGTAATGGAAAGTGCTAGAATGTGCAGTTGTGTTGTATAAAATGTACCGAAAAGTAAACAGAGAGTCTCCACATCCAGCCAGGACACCACTTTCTCCAGCGTCGGTCGATCTCCGATGAGCGCCAGACATGCGATAGCCAGGGTAGCGCCTGAAATGAACCCGTTCAACGATACGGCTATCATCAAACACAGCCTTCAACTTACACACATGACCCGATCTTTGTTGACTGCTTTATGTCACCTATTCCAAATACGAAACCCTCGTTGGTATAACGTTAGCCGAGAGTTGCACGACCTACTTCTAGGGGCGCCTAGCTCTGCAAATCTTTTTATGGGGACAGCTAATTTCGTAACTAACCTCCACTTTACATTGTATGTATTTGTCTGCACGCAGGCCCTGAGGTAAGCTCTTTCCGACGAATATTGAAAATCGATATTGGCACGCGTAGGTAGAGCCATGACGAATGACATCGTTTATATGTCGCATTTACTGACCCCTGTTGGGGTTTGTTTACGCGTGGAACTTTCTTTTTAAATCAGTTAGCTCATGGCTGGACAGACTCCTTCTGCGTGTCTGGAATAGTCTATCAAGTGCCTCCATCGCTCCATTAATTCTTCCAAATGGCCTAGGTTGTTCAGTAATTGAGACAATAAGTTGATTAACGTTACTTAATAATAATAGTAGTAATAATTTAAGGTCCACGTTTACTTTATGGCAATAATTGAACAGGTGTACATGGAAGGTAGGTCTGAGAGCAAAATGCCCTACACACTACCATTGCTTGCGCCAGTGTAACAATTAGCGGAAAATAGCTGGGATACTGGAACCCTGCAATTACTGTATAATCCTGCTCTTCTAATGATAAACCGATGAGACCAGCACAGATCTCCTGAAGAACTGACGCACGGCAAGATAATGTATGGTTGATGCAAAACTTAATTCAGTACACATAAGTTAAATCTCTACAATTCCTTTCGCCTTTCCTTTACCTAACATTGCTGCGAGTGTTCGGTGACAAAGTTCGAAGATAATAAGCACATAAAGGCCGACTAAAACGAAGCTAGCCATTATTAACTCGATCTGCGTGAACTCAGTGAACGGTGTCATTTGGAGGCTAACGGACACCTGGCCCTGAAGATGGCGCGCCTGTACAAGCAGTTCAAATTCTTCCGACGCATCGAGAAGTTCTGTCAGCTTAAAAATAAACATGTGCTCGACACCTGATGGCGACATGTGAGGTGCCACGATCGGAGGTGCCGTCGGGACCCTGCCATTAAATCCAAAGTAAAACAAAACACTACATGTATATTCATATATATGTGAAGCTGCCTAATGTATGTACGATGCAGTATTTTCGTTATCACTATCTTTGTATCTGCAGTAAAATTTAGTTTAGAAATATAGATGAAGGGATTATTTACACAAGTGGTTCGTGGCCATTCACCAATTGATGTGATCCATCTGGGAACTTCCTGACAAGAGCGAACACCGTATCAACGCTTGACAAATTTGCTAGGCTTTCCGGTAGGAATGGTCCAGCAGCTTTGAGTCGCAAAATCGGATACGATGGGCTCAGTCGGTGCCTTAAACTTACGTAAAACGGGTCTTCATTATTTAGCGAAATGCTTAGCCACGATTCCTTCGTCTCTTCCACAAAGCTCATCACTATCTGTAACGACAATCAGCATATTCAATAGAATAACAAAGAAGTGCAAAGTTGTAAGCAGACGAAAATCGGCAGCGTGAGAATCAGCCAGTGTTTTCCAGTAATGATTTGTTTCCGACTTGTAGCACTACTTAACATTCGGATGTGCCTTGCACCGTGTAAAGTATTAATTTTTCCGAATTATTTACTACTCTGACTGAGAACCCCCTAGCATCCGTCCTCATATCTAGATGCGCCAAGTTGATTTTCTTCTTCCGTTTATTTTTGAGTAATTTTTATTGTAAGTGGCTACGACCAAACCTCGGTGTTCTTGGCACAGGGACGGGAGCAGCTTTAAAAGCCGGCCAACGAAAAAAACAACCGAATGTACTTTTATAGATCTGTTTTTTGTTACAAAATGTATGCATTTAAGGCTGTACTGAACTACAACGCCAATAAGGTGATTTTCCCTGGTTACTGATATTTAGTTTACCCAGGTTTCGACGACCTTTTCGCATACGTCTGGCCCTATCTGTAGAGTGGCGGCGCAAATATCTTCTTTAAATGTGTGCACTATACGTGGGGTCTGAATAATTTGAATCGAGCGAGGTAATGTCGAGTAATTTGGAAGGCCATTTATTGTCACTTTGCTTGGCGGCTGGAAGCTCACTGAAGTAATTTTTCAATAGCGCGATTACGTTAAACGTCCTAATCTGCTGTAACTACGTGTCTTCCTAACTCATTCCGATATATTAGGCTATGGGAAAACCTCAGATTATACCCTGGTAGTAAATAGAGTTGATAACGAAAAGGGTTCGATCTCCATGCCACACCAGGCAGTGGCTTTTAATATGTAAATCTCTTTGGTAAATAACCCGGCCATTTTCAGCGCACGACAAAACAGCGACGGTGGATAAACTAGAGGAAACACACCGTGCGACCATTTCAGAACGAGAACAACAGTTTTAGATTTATGCGAAAATATTGCCAAACATCGAGTCAAGTAAATGACTGCCATGAAGAAAGCTTGCGTTAGTCATATTGTATTTAAGTAGCATTGTAAATGCTGCAATAAAAAAAGGCTTCTCTAAATACATTTCGTTATCATTTTGAAGCTGCTCTTAACTGTATACAGGCCATTGTTGTGCCCTGTCATTGGTGTGGGCCGAACTATTTCTAATACTCTAAATAATCCAAGATAACTTTGAACCTTTGTGAACACATCCACACTACATACGGCCTGACCGATAGCACCGAACAACATAAGAGCATAGACTTCTGCCTAGAGTTATTTCGGGAGGTTCCAGTGTCCGTAAAAAGTTATCTAAGGTGCAAATGTGCATGTTATACATAGACCGTAGTCTAAACATCGGATTTGTAAGCAGATAAAAACAGAGACGTACACCTTGTTCAGTGGTATAGAGGCTCAAACGTGCACGCTGTCCTAGTATATCTAAAAAGTCGTTTACGTCTAGCAGTCATCATGCTAACGTTATGTAAATGGGGTAAGTCCTATATATACTTTTGATTTTCTCTGTCTAAGTTGAAAAGACGAAATCCAGAAAATCGGAGCTGATACCAAAATCAATGTTAAATAGATTAGACCCCATGAATTTGCAATAGTTCGGCTTCACATTAATCTTTTTTTTGCTGATAAATGTACAAGCAGGAAACTCTATATCTGTACAATACTCAATGGTCATTGACGTTGAAAAACGATTAAATAGGTCCACGGTGAGGAAGGAACTTGCCTTTTATATAGAAACATCTGTGCGGACTAGACAACTCCTATATTGTAAAGTACAAAGCTTATATTAACCTCATATTCTCTTACTGCTGATAATAGGCTCACGCCTTTTACAACCATTAAAGATAGTTCACTCAATACATTCGAATAATGAATAAAATGTTTTTTTTGTCAAAATGTAACCTTGGCATAAAAAAAACCTGATGTCAGTAAATCGGCGGGTTTTGACAACCTTATACGGCCGGAACAATATTGCTCGTATTTGTTAGTTTGTTTAGAGCTTGTCACCAATCCTCAACCATCTGCGGGGATCTAGGTCTATCTCGAGCATGCATATTGTTTCTATATCGCGTGAGAAGTCCGCACGTATCTTCTCCCGTCGCATCACTCGTTTCAAGCTGACGCTTGACGCTGTCTATTTCAGTGACGCCGCCGCCGCCGCCGCGTGCAGTTTTTAGACGAAGAAATTTCCTTTGTTTACCCTATGTGAAAAAAACACTAGGCCAATAATATCTGACGCGTACACATCCAAAAGTAATCAATTGTCACATTGATAAAGAGATTGCCGAATCACGAGAGCGACCTACGAAAGGGAAAGCTTCATCAGAGATGCTCTTTGTATACTAAACCTATTTGAGGAAAATAGGTCTCTCTATCATATTAGGGGTCAGATATTTCACATTAATCCACCGTTGTTTATAAAGCTCCACTCGTAACTAACGTTCATGTTGAATCTAGTAAACAGATTTGTTATTATACTTATTGCTAAAAATTGCATGTAATTTGATTAGATACTTTACTTAGGAGGCTGATATTTAGTTACTATTTAAGGAACCCCGAGCTTCGTAGATGATACGTTCGTAAAATAGCGGCCGTCGCCGCGTTACAGCAGACCGTAAGTAAACCATTCAAGGAATTCAAGTGGGTAGTTACTTCTATTGCCGAAGAATCTATTTTTTTTTGTTGAAAAAAAATTCTCAGCAGGTGCCAATGGATATTTCCATTGCGCAGCCCGAATTATGTAAATCAATATAGAAAGAGAAAGCAATTAGCGTGCTGTTCTCAGTTACTCCAGTGCCTGGTTACGTCCCGCGTGGTGAACGCTGTCTGTAATTGTTTATTTTATTAGACAGGCAGATAAGGGGCGACGCCAACCTTAGAAAGTGCTTTAAATATTACAAGATACAATTGAAAGCGAATGCATGTACCCAGATGATGTAACATAAATCGTTGTTGATCGTTATTTTCCACATATTTACGCCTTGTACGAAGCAGTGACGTGTGCGGAAAATGTCAGAGACAATTACGGGCTAAAGCCGTCGAAAGCATCGACAATTACTACTCATCTGCACAGACAGGCGGACCCGTATCTTACCTTGTCTTCATCAACACAGCGAGAAAAAACGTAAACTAATCATGCTAATGGGGTGGCGCTAGTGAGCCTGACGAACTATAAGCGTTTTCTTGATTGTTTTATATAATTCTCCGACATCATCTCATTTTAGATGTTCACTCTTGCGTTCCACACCCGGACAATAGCGATAGAGCCGACGCATGCCGCTGAACGAAGCTAGGAATGACAAAGCAAATTGGGCATACTTAGCGAGAGAGGCAAGCG